>NC_057712.1:67860206-67882196 GCF_004010195.1 Chiloscyllium plagiosum | reverse complement strand
GGGGAGAACATGCAAACTCCACACAGACAGTTGCCTGAGGCAGGAATCGAAGCTGGGTCTCTGACGCTGTGAGGCAGCAGTGCTAACCACTGAGCCACCGTGCTGCCCACAAAAACCCAAAGCAGTGAAGGGATGGGCCGCCAGAAAGACGTGATCAATGGCAATGGTGGAATACAATGGATAGAATATCATATGAGATTGAATGATGCAGGTATGGAGAGATTTGCAGCTGAGTCACGTGAGAAGTTCAGTGAGGCCAATCATGACATTAGGAGCAACTCACTTCATCTTTCACACATCCGCTGGATGGTGAGGTGAGTGTCTCCCTAGATAGTGGCATTTTGTCAATTAAGGGGGATTATAACTTATTAAATGACTTAATTTGCCTCATTAATATTCAGCTTCGTATCTTATCAAACGTGCCCAACAATCTACACATCAAGAATCCTTGACATGACAGAGCAGATATCTGGCAACTTCAGCTCACTGCTTGTTCCAAAGGACTTACATTTTGCAACCTGGCGTCAACATCTCATGACACACTCCATGGCCACTAACCATATGCACCCCAAGTCTATGGACACAGCATCAAATATGTGCCAGTTTCTAAGGACCCTCATGGAGCATCTTTGATCCGCTTACGGTACCCTTCTGCACTTCAATGCTGCTCCGGCAACTATCATTGTAATGCGGCATCCATACCTTGCACTGCTCTTTTGCTCTTTGCAAAGATACCAGACTCATTGTACTGCTGCATTGCTGTGCTTTTTAGCTCAGCTACAAAGCCAGCAGTCCACAGTCAAGTCAAAGGGGACAGCCTTCAGTCAAGGAATTTTGACACAGTAAATCAAGGGCAGCTTCTGACAGTAGTCTAGGGTTTTGGACACTGCCGATTAGTTGTTTATGATGATCAGAGTTAGAATCGTCTCCTGAGCAGCTGAATGCAGGCAGCCCTCTAACCACTTGACTCTTTTTGCCCTATTAATGGCTGTTTTCCTCCTGGAATGAAACAGGTATTAATGGAGATAGTACAGTTGGAGGGTAGGGATCTAAGTGAGTGAGCAGGTAGTGCAGTGAGCTTGCAGGTTTAGTAGTGTCAGGGGTTGGGGTGGGTGAGAGTGAGTGATTTTGCAGACAAGAGTGAAAGTTGTAGAGAATGAGCCTTGATAGGAGGTATCACACTCACAAAGATAGAGTGTGAGATACTGGAGAGAAGATAGTGGCACCAAGGCTAGTAGAGTGGAGAAGGTCATTGACATTCTTCCTTCACTACTGTGGATTCCTCCAAAAGAATGCGACTGACCCAGGTGGTAACCTCAGACCAGGCTGGCATGGTCTGGTGCTGTGGCCTTTTCTGCTGGTCTTTTGGG
Organism: Chiloscyllium plagiosum; assembly: GCF_004010195.1. Lineage (NCBI taxonomy): Eukaryota > Metazoa > Chordata > Chondrichthyes > Orectolobiformes > Hemiscylliidae > Chiloscyllium > Chiloscyllium plagiosum. The sequence goes on along the minus strand of NC_057712.1, from coordinate 67,880,826 downwards.
AAGTGGTCATCTCACCTGTGCAACAAACTGTCCAGCAGGATCTCCAGATGCTTGTCCACAAAGCCTGACATTTCAGGGAAAAATTTTAAGAACTGTGCAAGGCAGCTCGAAACTGACAGAAACTGTCCGGCTCTGTAACGACTGTTTAGAGATGGCACCAATACCAGGATGCTAGTTAATTTTAGCATATCCAGGAATGGATGTTGTTCCAACAATGGCATAGGTAAGATGGAATAGAATTGGAGGAGAGGGACTCTATAGAGGCAGATAGGTGAGATATAGCTCACTAGGCTTTGTGGCAAAAAGAACCTTTTAAAAATGCTCAATGTAACTCGCACTTAGCCAAAAAAGTGTCAAATTCCGCCTTATGTCACTTTTTCCAATTGACCTCTTTGGCAATTGTGGGTCAGTTTCATAAATTTAGAATTCAACAAAGCAGCAATTTTCTGTGTACTCTGCGTATTGTTTTGAGAACTTGTCAAAAAATAAAATACTAAATTGAAATCTTCTCGATGTTTAAACAAAAAAATTGGAAGACAATCAATATTGTAATTAGAAAAAGCTTTTATTAAAGGAAAACTCTGGTTAAAAATAAAATGCCATCAACACATGACTTCATTATAATTGCAATTTTGTGTCTGAAATATTACTGATGCAAAGTTGTAATGTATTTTTGTGTCTTGGGGAAAGAGGGAGATGGGAGATGTTATTCTGGATGTAGAGTGAATAATGACAGTGAAGGGGGCCCTCTATATATAAAGGTGGGATCAGATATAGCATGGGATGGTATGGGGTATGCAGAGTGGAGGCAAGTCATCACCACAATGGCTTCAATGGGCAGACAGTTGGCATGGCAATGCAGTAAGCCAAGGGCAGAGTTGGAAAATTGGGGGATATTGACAATTAAATAAAATAGTTGGATGGTGATGTGGAAAGTGAAGAGAAATCAGATGGAGCGGTAGTGATAGCTACAAAAACATGTACATGAAAGATGTTGGGTGAATTTTGCTATCAGGTGGAACCTGGAACTTGCTGATAGGAGTGCAACGTGGATAAGGTGCCATTTTTGACTAAACCTCAACTGCGCAATAAGGAAGAAAAGATAGCTGCCAACACATTTAGAATGGGCAAAGTAAGTTCCTTTTTGTGTGGGTTGACATGTTAGCACCATGTGGCTAGGTTTCGATAGTGGGTTGAGCATTGGTCATGACCCATGTTTTAACAAGTGTATGCACCCTTGTTAATCACATAGGTAAAATGAACTTTAACATCCAGAGAAGTGCGCACTTGTGAATGGTCACATAGTCACACACACAAATAGCTGTAATTGTAGAACATGGGTACAGTCAGTTTTTCTATAATGCAATAGCTACATTCTTGTGCAACCATGTGTTATTGAAAAATCACACTTTAGAAACAGCGCTTAAAGCATTGGTGCTATAATCGTGTTACGGCCAACACATGTTTTAAAAGTTTCTGCTTTAGAAACAGCATCTCCAATTCATCAATAGCGTTACAGCAAATTCACATTGAGGAAACGTAGGTTATAGCAGAACAACTTGTACAGGCAAAGACCGGGTGCACACATTGCTTTTGTCTGCGGTGATTTACTCATTAAAGTGCTATGTCTTGGCTGCTCACACGTACATAAAGGATGACTAAAGTTTGCTGCTAATCAGAATGCTTCTCAGAGTTGAGCAATTTGTTGCCAATATAACTTCTACCCTCCTAGCTTGTTTGAAAGGCTGTTAACTCTGACATGGTAGCTATTTAACCAGGTTTTATAAGTAAAATGACAGTTGATCCAAAGTATGACAATTGAAAGTGCATATGTATTTAAGATGTGAAAGTATGTTTACAACAAACTGTCACCCCTGCTATGTTAGTACTGTCAGGGTATTTCCCTCCCATTATGTTTAGCTGCAGTCATAGGGTCTGCAGTTGGGCTGGAGAGAGCTTGCTCTGTAATAGTTTGCCTGAAGATTTGGGTGGATAACCTTGGAGGCCTATGTGGCTAGTGAATCAGGAAATACTGAGAGTGTCTGGCCCAGATTGAGGCTCCCGTTTCTCAGCTGCAGCTTCCACAGGATTGGGGATCACAGGTAGGGATGATATGGAGAGACCGGACATCTTTAGAATATCCTGACAGGAGACTTCTGGAGACCCTGAGTGTGATTACTCCTCCATCTGGATACCTACTGGTACCACTCCAGATTTTAGTCTCGTAAACCTTCTCTGAACTACTTTGAATGCATTTGCATCTTTCTTTAAATAAGATGATCAATATTGTAAACATTTCTTCACATATGTTCTCACCAATATAATCCAAACATAACTTTCTACTATTGTCTTCAATTCTCCTGTGACAAATATCATTCTACTAGCTTTCATAATTTTTTGCTGTATCTGCATACTAACCTTTTATGATTCATGTATGAGAACACCCAAATCTCAGAGCTCTGCAATCTTTGATTATTTAGATAATATGATTTTTTTATTCTTTCAGCCAAAATCAACAATCAGTAATTTTGCCAATGAGGTCCTATGGCTGTTTGAATGATCTAAATCTGATGCTGCAATACTAGGTATTTCGACTCCATAAATCCGCAAAACCAAATAACTGTTGCTGTAAACTCTGCTGGATTCAAGTTGATTTAACCATCTTAAGTGTAATAAATCAATAAATCACTGAATTTCCAAAGATATCGTGTCTGATGATTTTAGATGATCCATGTGATACATGCTTCTCAAGTTCTGCCAATGATGGTCTACAGTCTCATTGCGAATTTGGTCTTGGGCATCTCCATTATGGTATAATCCTTTTTCTCCCACTCTCACATTAGATTTCATGAACTTCAAATTCCCTTACTACAGCACATTTATTAAATACGTTTGTGGATTTTACAACTTTTAGTATTGAAATTGACATCATACTTCTTTGTTTTTGTCTGAGGAACCATTTCTATCCTTCATGTATCATATTCAGTCTGCGCTATATGGGGCATTTTTTAAAATTCTCAAGCATCCCATTGGCAATAGAGCCCAGAATCACCTGTTTGATCTCATGAACCAACTTATAAGGTGAGTAGATCATGTAATGCTGAGGTGAAAATTTGAGGCCAGCTCTGAATGCATGGGTAACATTTCTTAGCAGAAAAGTGGATTGACTAATAGGACTAAAAGTAGAATTTAATGCCAAAGGTAGGATAATCTCATACTCTAGAATGACTTACACCCATGATATACAGTAGCTGGGATTCAAACTTGCTGAAGTCAACTTGTTAAAGCCTGTCCTCTCAAAAATGACCTAGATTTTCTTATTCTCTGTTTTTCCCTTTAATCAACCCTTAATCTATGTTAATGCACTACCCACTATCCCATGAGCTTTGCTCTTAATAACAACCTTTGGTCTGGCACCTTGTTGAGTACTTTTTGTAAATCCAAATATACTGCAACCAATGCACATATATATCCTGTTCTCAAACTTGTCAGTAACATCCTCACAAAGCTAATACATTTGTCAAATAAGATTTCTCTTTCATTAATCTCTGTTCAAATATATTATAATTTTCAAAATGCCCAGTTACTCTATCATTAACAATAGATGCCAGCATTTCACCAGTACAGATCTCAGACTCATTCACTTGTAGTTCATTGTTTTTCCCTCTACCTCCTTTCTTAAACAACAGGTCTACACTTGCTACCTTCCAATCCATGGGCACTCCTCTCGAATGTGAGAAATTCTAGAAGATTAAAAATAATGAATCCAATATTGCTGCAGCAACCTCTTTAAGAATCCTAGTGTAGGAACTGTAAATGGAGGAAAAACATTAGCTTTTAATCCCATTAATATTTGGTATAACTTTACATAACAAATATTAATTACTGAATATTTTCTTTTTTAATTTCTTTTGCTAAGAAGAATTTAGAGCTCTGTTTGGATCTGAATGGGGTGGTGAGAGAGCGTGTATAATCAGGGAATGAGTGAGGTGGAGACCTTGTTGGCTTCCTACATCTCCCTATTAGGCTTGCGATGTGGAAAATTAAGGATATCATTCCTTCCTGGAGGCCTTTTGAGTCCCTTACATGACCACCTAATGGAGCTAATGGCAATGCCTGTGATCAGGAATTGGTGTGGAGATTAAATCCATCCAAATGGAGCAGCCTGTGTCCAAGTGATAAATCCTTCAGCAGCACGGATGACCATGGGGTAATGGTACCCATCTGCCCTTAAAACTAACTCTTCTTCTTCCCTCTGCTACAAGCTCTACCTGAATTTCTTTGACTCTCCCCAGTTCCTCACCTACCTTAACTCCAGGGATAACCTGCAGCCTGAGCTTACTGCAGTATTGGTTGTGGCCACTACACTACAAGGTGCTGCAAGTATGGGATCGCTGCTCGCTTCCAATTGACCGGAACCCCCCCAAAGCAAGAGTTCCAGCTTGAATAAGGCAAGGAACATGGAGGGAGGTACATGGTGTTAAATCAGGTCAGAGGACCTAGAATGGGCAAGGCTGAGTTGCTACCAGTCCGCCAGCTAACATCAGGGACTACCCCAAATGACCATTAAGAACTGACCACTAAGTTTTTTCCTTTATACATACTTTTAAAAGGTACTGCAATTATTTTTATATTTCTTGTTAGTTTACTGTCAAATTATATTTTATCTCTTTCCATTAACAGTCATTCTTTGGTTTTTCTATCACTACCATTCCTCTCTTTTTAGGAAAGATATTTTTGACAATACTGTGTTTTTTGCTAACCTAGTACTACCCTTAATATTCCGAGTTAACAATAGTATCTCATTTTTTCAGTGGAATTTTATTCCTATAGGAAATATAGCATCACTGAGAAGAATTCAGACAACATCACTGCCAAAGTTTTCAAGAAGTTGCAGATGAGGAGAAAATCAATTTGCAGTACAACCCACTTGAGCTCATGGAAGAATCTTTAACTGCAGTTATTCAGCCAGCAAAACAATGTGATGAACAAATTAGTACAGCAGATTTGACTTTAATGTCAGGTAATCAGATGACCAAAGTTCAATAGGAAGATCTTGATTCTTCATCTTCCAAAGAAGAATTATCAGTCCCATCGGCAGAGGTAATACTAAATAAGCAGTCATCCTGAAGTAACATGATTGAGGATGTGAAAATATCTAATTTGCAAGGAAATCACCCATAGAGAGCTAATTACAGAGGGTGACTGGCCAATCTGAGGGCCAAATCACCACAGAGAGCAAGTAATATCCAACTTACTCAATAAGTCACATTAAAGCACTTACAAATATCAACACAGATAATTCAGCAGATTGATAATTCTGACACAAAATGAAGATGAGCTGCATATGACTCAACCATAGCCAAACCAAATTCTATAGATTCAGGATATGGTCAAGAAGAAATCCAGGATATGGTCAAAGAAGAAACTTGCTTCAACAGAGCTGCCATGTGCTACAATAGACATTCATCTGATTAACGATTTCCCAGAGGATATAACTGGAAGTTTGTAAGGAGAAATCAGGTTGTGAGCAAATTGCCAGAGGTGATTTTAAAGCATAGGGTTTATGGACATTTAGAGAAGTGAAAATTGATTAGCGATAGTTGGCATAGTTTTGTGCAAGGAAAATTGTGTCTCACAAACTTGATTGAGTGTTTTGAGGAAGTTGCCAAAACAATTGTTGGGGGCAGAGCAGTAGACCTTGTTTATTTGGAGAAAGTGAGGACTGCAGATGCTGGAGATCAGAGTCGAGAGCATGGTGCTAGAAAAGCACAGCAGGTCAGGCAGTATCCGAGGAGTAGGAGAATCGATGATTTGGGCACAAGCCCTTCATCAGGAGTGATGTTTATTTGGATTTTAGTAAGACCTTCGACAAGGTTCTGCATGGTAGACTGAATAGTAAAAGTAGTTCACATGGGAGTCAGGGTGAGCTTACCAATTGGGTGCATTATTGGCTTAATGGCATGAGGCAGAGAGTGGTGGTGTTGTAGAACAGAGGGACTTAGAGGGTCAAGTATGTTATTCCTTGAAGTTTGCATCACATATAGATAGGGTGGTTAAAAAAGGGGCCTTGCATTGCTCAGTTCTTTGAGTATAGGAGTTGAGAAGTCAAGTTGAGATTGTACAGTGCATTGGTGAGGCCTGTTCTGGTGTACTGTGTCCAGTTCTGGTTGCCCATTTATAGGAAGCATCTTCTTAAGCTGGAGTGGGTTCAGAAGAGATTTACCAACATGTTGCTTGGTATGAAAGATTTGAGTTAAAAAGGCTGGAACTCTTTTCACTGGAGCATCGGAAGTTGAGAGGTGACCTTACAGAAGTTCATAAAATAACGAGGGGTATAGAGTTAATGGTAGTTGTCTTTTTCATAGGATGAGGGATTTCAAGACTTGGGGGAACAATTTCAAGGTGAGAGAAGAGAGATTAAAAAAACGACAGGAGGGCTAAATGTTTTACACATAGTGTGGAATGAACTTCCTGAAGAAGTGATGAATGTGTGTACAACGTTTGAAAGACATTTGAAGTAGTACATGAATAGGAAAGGTTTGGAAGGATAAGGGCCAGGAGTAGGCTGGTGGGGTTAGTTTAGTTTGGGACTATGTTCGGCATGGATTGATTGGACCGAAAGGTCTGTTTCCGTGCTGTATAATTCTATGACTATATGAGCTATGGCATATGCCTTTACTCGTCTTCATAAGATTAGATTCCCTACCATGTGGAAACAGGCCCTTTGGCCCAATCAGTCCACACTGAACCTCCAAAGAGTAACCCACCCAGACCCATTTCCCTCTGACTAATGCACCTAACGCTACGGGCAATTCAGCATGGCCCATTCACCTGATCTGCACATCTGTGGACGGAAACCGGAGTACCCGAGGAAACCAATGCGGATCTGGGGAGAATGTGCAAACAGTCACCTGAGTCTCGAATCGAACCTGGGACCCTGGTGCTATGAGGCAGCAGTGCCAACTACTGAGCCACCGTGCCACCCCAAAGCCTCCATGACTCCTCACTGAATGTTTGTTTTTGAAAATCCAAGAACATGACACTGGAAGCTCAGGACCGCATCACAACTGAGGGAAGCTGGCATCATAATGAGAACCATGGCAACACAATCATCGCAGGGTCAGAGAAAACATGATGAAGTGAAGTGATCTGTGCACTTGCACAGGAAAGACGACTAGAGAGGACAGCAAACCAAGTGCACTGGGAAGCTCAATCCATACCTTCCCAACTCCAGGGAGAAAGAGCAGACAGAGTTGAAGCAACTGAGTTAGAACATATCCAAAAGTAGCCTGAGCAATGAAGTCTGTTATTCATTTCTTGTCTGTTGCTGGAAAGAAGATTATTGCTGAGACAGAAGATAAATCTGAAATCATCCAGAAAATTTAAGAGGGAATCTTGTCAATGAAAGACAGTGAGCGAGAGACAGTAATATACACAATCTCTGAGATGTGAGTTGTGTATTCAAGGAAGTTTGATGTCAGCAGGGGACATGTATGTACTCTGCCAATGTCTCACTGACTTCCATCAACAGCCAATATGAAATTCTCACTCAACCCAGGGTGGCAGATGTTTTGAGGACATTATTCCCACAGATATTCAGTGGCCTACTTGTATGTCTTACCAGTGGGGTGAGTTACTCTCTGCCCAATGATTTGAATATTGAATCACAGAAAAGTGGTTTCACAGCAAAGTTTGATGTTGATGCAAAATTGAAGATCTGGGGAAAGTGCTTGCTGTTAGAAAGGTGAGGATGTAACAGAGATCAGATGCTGTTACAAACTTAAGGATCTAAAGGACATCCGATATTACAATGAAGGTGAAAAATTCCATTGATGTAACACAAATATTGATATTCAGAAAATCTGTTTGTATTTTGAAGGTGAGGATCTGGAGCAGATCGGTTGGTGATAGGAAGACAAAGGTCTGGGCCATATTTAGAGCCTGATGTACTGAGGCCTCATTTGGGTGCTAAACAGCAGCAATTGCCAATTAATATTTTGCACCTGGAGGTCCATTGGATGAGTCGGAAGCAATGTGTCGGCTTCATGAGGAATGTTGCCAAGGTCACTGCATGATTGTGGAAATGGTCCTGGTTGGAGCTAAAGCAGATACAGGCAGAGATGTAAGAATTCACCATATTGGGGTAATCATCAATGAGTTGACTTGAAATGTGCCTCAGAAAGTCCAGGTAACTCCGGAGTCTCCAGATAGCTTTCAATTAAGGAGCAAGCCTTTGTAGATCTAGTGAATGATAAGATTATTTGCAGTGTTGTAAGATAATATTGGATGAATTTCTCACTCTTACTGCCCACGTGCAACAGCAAGCACACGATGTTGGACTGGATCTGTTGCTGGAAGTCACCAGACTCTCCAAACTTGGCTAATATTCCCAAACTTTGGAAAGCTTCCGCTGAGACTTGCTCACATCCTGCCGCAAAGAGTGGATGAATCCTGGTGAAAATTGAGTTTAAAAAGGGCTTGATTGTTTCTGCTGGTGCCTGAAGAACGTTTTCTCACAGGCAAGACAACATGGCAAGTGTGCATACATCGGTGTTCTCTTTATTCCCAAACAGGCTCACCAAGACATCGGTCACACTCCAACAGCATTGTCTCATTCCAAAATTAATGTTTTCTAAAGCTCTGACTCAGAGCAACTGGATAACGGGCAAGGAGTCATACCATCACAGATATCGGATCGAGCTGTTAATCACAATTTCTCTGACACCCAGCTTGGAAACAAACAATGCTTTCAGGATTTCCCTGAAGAAGGTGATCACAGGAACTACCTGCCAGTCTTGGAGTGGAAAGATTTGGCAAAGCCAGTTGTTGAATGATGTCACACATCGCTGGCAGAGACTGTCCAGCCAAAGGAATAACCCCTCGATCAAATGCAACCCCGAGTAGCTATTGCCATCCTCCTACCATCATCAACTTGTCACCTTGACCGATCTGATCAAACAGGGCCTTGAGTGACCTCACACATCTTTCATTCAGATCACGGACATTTTAACAACAATTGATCTTCTCCAGATCCTCACCTTTGTAACAGAAACTGATCTAAAAGCATACACCTTTTCGTAATGCTGGTTGATCTCATCCAGAGCCTCTAGTTCGTAAAGCAATGATTCCTTTTTCCAGTTATATTTGCACCTATTGTAAAAAAATTATTTTATTGTAAATAAATATTCTGTTTCACTGTTAAAGTAAACTGTGGCAAAATTGTTGAACCAGCAAGTGTCTCATAAGTGCACTCACCTTCTGAGAGTGGAGACTGTTGGTCCATGAGGCGTCCTCTCTTCCCAGGCAGCGGATGAAAAGAGGACAAGGCTCAGGGTTTTCAGTCACCTTCATTGACCATGTCTACAGGAAATAGTACTGGTTTGATCAGCTTGAAAATGGGGTTTCAGAACTTGAATATGGTCATATGGCAGTTTAAAGAGGTGTTTGTGACTGACAGTGAGCACTGGTCAGAAAAAGGAAGGTAGTCAGAAATTCAAGAAAGCCCCAGAGGGCATCTTACTCAAGAAGAGATTTTGTGTGTTGGAAAGCTGTGAGAATGATGGATCCTCTGAAGAGTGCAGCCAGAGTAGAGTTGTACAAGGTGGAGAGCAGAAAGAGCGGGAGAACGATAGTCATGGGAAACTCAGTCACCAGGGGGCCTCACATATTTCTGCAGCTACACACGTCACTCCAGGATGGCGACTTGCCTTCCTGGGGCCAGGGTAAAGGATATCACTGAATCGCTCCAGAATATTCTGAAGAGGGAAGGTGACCAGTCAGAGGTGGTTCGCATTGATAGCAATGACGTAGTTAATAGGTGGGAAGAAGTCCTGCAACCAGAATTTCGTGAGCTATGCAGCAAATTTAAAAAGCAGGACCTTGAATGAAATCTCTGACTTACTCCCAGTATTACGTGCTGTTGAATATAGGAATAAGTCAATAGAACAGAGTAGAGTGCTGGAGTGGAGGTAGGGCTTTAGCTTTCTGGATCACTGGGTCCATTTCTTGGGAAGGTATTGCTTATATAAGTCTGACAGTTTGCACCTGAACCACAATGGGGCCATCATCCTTCTGGGGAGATTTGCTAGTGCGGTTTTGATAGGGGGTAAACTAGGTTAACAGGAGGATGTGGTAGTGGACATACAGTAGGGTGTGATGCACAGACAAGCATAGAAGAAGAGCTAAGTCAGTCTAGAAACAATGTGAATATAGTCAAGGCACAAGGGATTGTGACAAAGTTAGAAGCCATTTATTTTAATGCAAGGAATCTTTAAAGGAAGGCAGATAAGTTATCAGTGTTAGATTAGACTAGATTCCCTACAGTGTGGAGGCAGGCCCTTTGGCCCAAAAAGTCCATACCGAACCTCTGAAGAGCAACCCACCCTGACCCATTCCCCTACATTTACCCCTGACTAATGCACCTAACACTATGGGCAATTTAGCATGACCAATTCACCTGACCTGCATATCTTTGGACTGTGGGAGGAAACCAGAGCACCCGGAGGAAACCCATGCAGACACGGGGAGAATGTGCAAACTCCACACAGACAATTGCCCGAGGCAGGTATTGAATCCAGGTCCCTGGCGCTGTGAGGCAGTAGTGCTAACCACTGAGCCACTGTGCCGCCCACATTTGATTAGCACATGGAAAGTGATATCATTGCTAGAATGAAGAGAAGGTTGATAAAGTGGCAGACTGGCAATAATGTTGAAAACAAATGCTGGAAATCAAAGCAGGTCAGGCAGTATCCATGGAGAGAGAGCAAGCAAACATTTTGAGTCGAGATGGCCTTTCATCAGAGCTGCCATGAAGTATGGATGAGGGCATTGTTTATGCAATAGTGGGTGCGTTGAGTCTGGGGGAGAAAGGGAGCTGATAGTACAGATTAACTGGTTGGACTGTGAGAAAGGCAGAACAATGGTGTGTCTAACTGCCAGACTTGATGGAGTGGGGGGAGGGGAGAGAGGACATGCTGACAGAGAATGCAACTAGTGAACCTAAAAGGAAGGGAAGGAGTGGGAATGGGTTCACACTCAGAAAGTGTCAAACTTAATATCAAGTCCAGAAGTTTGTAAAGTGCCTAATCTGAAGATGAGAGGTTGTTTCTCCAGTTTGTGCTGTGATTTGCTGGAGCATTGCAGCATCCCAAGGACAGAGAAGTGGGCATGCAAGCAGGATGCTATGTTAAAAGGAACAGCTATGGGAAAATTGGGATCATGTTTGTGCACAGAGTGGAGGTGTTCTGCAAAGTGGTCACCCAGTCTGTATTTCGTTTCTCCAATGTAGAGTAGGCCACATTGGGTATAGCAAATGCAATAGACCAGATTGGAGGAGATACAGGTGAAATACTGCTTCATGTGGAAAGACTGTTTAGGCCCTTGGATGGTGAGCAGCAAAGAGGTGAAGGGGCAGGTGTTGCACACTCTGCAGTTACATGGGAAGAAGTTGTGGGAAGTGGGGTTGGTGTTGGCGGTCATCGAAGAATGGGATCGAATGTCCCGAGGGAACAGTCCCTGTGAGATGCAGACATGGGAATTGGGGGGGGGGATGTGGTTGGTGGTGGTATTCTGCTGGAGTTATCTGAAATGGCGGGGGATGATCCTTTGAATGCGGAGGCTAGTGGGATGAAAAGAGAGGGCAAGGGGAACCCAATCACATTGTTGTGAGTGATGGGAAGGAGCGAGGGTGGAAGCATGGGTGATAGTTCAAATGTGTTTGATGGCCCTGTCAACCACAGTGGGTTGGGAATGATGTTTATAGAAGAAGGAAGCCATGTCAGCAGTGCTGTTTTGGAAGGTGACATCGTCTGAACAGATACTATGTAGGCAAAGGAATGGATTGGAATTCTTACAGAACATGGGGTGCGAAGAGCTGTAGTGAAGGTAGCTGTGGGAGTCAGTGGCATAGTGAATGGGAGTGGAAAGTTTATTCCCTATGAAATGGAGATGTAAAGTCAAGGAAAGGAAGGTAAGTGTCAGAGATGAACCATGTGAAAGTGAGAAAGGGAAACTAGAGGTAAAATGAACACATTTTTCAAGGTCCAGGTAGGAGCATGAAGCACATCAAAACAGTCATCGAGGCACGGACAAAAAAGTTGTGGGAGGGGGGCCAGTGTAGGACTGGAACAAAGATTTTTCCACATATCCCATAAAGAGATAGGTATAACTGTGACCCATGTGAGTACCCATAACAAGTCCTTTGTGGCGATGCTGTCACTTTAAAAAGTCCTTTTTTTTGAGTTAAAAACCACACAACACCAGGTTATAGTCCAACAGATTTAATTGGAAGCACACTAGCTTTCGGAGCGCCGTTCCTTCATCAGGTGGTTGTGGAGGGCACAATTGTTAGGCACAGAATTTGTAGCAAAAGTTTACAGTGTGATGTAACTGAAAGTATACATTGAATAATACTATAATTGTTTGTTGAGGCCTTCATCTGTTGGAATACTATGATAGTTTCACTTCTTTCATGTGAAAATCACTAAACCTTTTTTTTAAAAAGTTGCATTGTCCGGTTAACTGTAACAATTGGTGTTAGCTAGACAATATGTTTAAGGTGTTAGCCCCCTGTGTTCTCTGTCTTTGCCATAATGTTTAGACTGATTGTAAACTAAAAAGTGAGATAACAGAGTTTCACATGAATTCATGCAGTTTTTGAGCAAAGTACAATGTAACTCTGCAAGTCCAAATTCACCCCACAAACGTATATGTATATATATGTGTGCATGTGGGTCTTTGTGTGTGTGTCTGTCTGTCTGGGTTGGGGGGTTGTGAGTGAGAGAGAGAGTGTATATGTGTGTGTATGTGAGTGTTGAGAGTGTGTGTGTGTGTGTGTGTCTGGGGTGAGGGGTTGTGAGTGTCTGTGAGAGGGAGAGCATAAGTGTGTGCGTGAGTGTAGAGTGGTCTAAGTCTCTGAGAGGATGCATGTGTGGGAGTGTGTGTGTGTCTGTAAAGGTGTGTGTGAGTGTCTGTGTGCGTGTCTGTGTACATGTGTGTCCATGTGTATGTGTGTATAGGAGTGCCTGTGTGTGTATGCAGGAGTGTCTGTGTGTGTGTATAGTGCAATGGTGGTCATCTGTTGTGTGACATGAACCCAAGGTCCTGGTTGAGGCCCTCCCTATGGGTACCGAATGTAGCTATCAGCCTCTGCTTGGCCACATTTTGCTGCTGCCTGTCCCGAAGTCCGCCTTGGAGGATGGTCACCTGCAGGTCCAATGTCGAATGTTCTGGACCACTGAAGTGTTCCCCAACTGGGAGGGAACACTACTGTCTTTTGATCGTTGTGCGGTGCCCATTCATCCGTTGCTGTAGCCTTTACTCGGTTTCCCCAATGTACCATGCCTCAGGGTATCCTTGCCTGCAACGTATAAGATAGACAACGTTGGCTGAGTCACATGAGTAGCTGCCCCTTTATATTTGAAGAGAAGTCGTAAAGGCAGAGGTGCTGAGGAGTCTAGAGAGTTAAACAGTTCAACAATGGAAGGGGGTTTGCCAGTTTTCCCAGTTCATTTTTTCTAGTTTTTTATTTGTAGCCTTCACAAGATGTTGGAGTCCAGCAGTTTTGCAAGCTTTAGTCAAAGAATCCTCTGACTTTCTCTGAAATCTCTCTCCAAATGTTCCTTCCTGCATGTAAGAATCTATGTTTGAATTTACCTTTTTGCAAAGGAGTGTGTTTATGGGATGTTACTATATTGCAACACTTAATTAAGTTGCTATATCGGTTAATTTTTCCAATAATTAAGTTACTTTAAATTCCGCTTTCTTTTGTTTAGATTAGATTCCCTACAGTGTGAAAACAGGCCATTCAGCCCAGCAAGCCCAAACTGACTCTCCAAAGAGTAACCCACCCAGATCCATTTCCCTCTGACTAATGCACCCAGCACAATGTGTAAACTCCACACAGACAATCGCCCGAGGCTGGAATTGAACCTCCCACTGCAACTGCTCTATGCTACTTTCTCCCCACCCCCACCCTCCTCTAGCTTATCTCTCCACGCTTCAGGCTCTCTGCCTTTATTCCTGATGAAGGGCTTTTGCCCGAAACGTCGATTTTACTGCTCCTTGGATGCTGCCTGAACTGCTGTGCTCTTCCAGCACCACTAATCCAGAATCTGGTTTCCAGCATCTGCAGTCATTGTTTTTACTAGGTCCCTAGTGTTGTGAGGCAGCAGTGCTAACCACTAAGCCACCGTGCTGCCCTGTGTTTATGATTCAATAAATTCTGTTTTGCTTAAAAACAAATGGTTTGACTAGCTGCACCACACCTGGAACACCCACTTCACATCTGCCTTTAAAATAAGGAAACATTAGTGACTGGGCTACCTTCTTAAAATATTTTGAGGGGGTCTGGCCATTTGACTTGGCAGAAATGAGATGAATTAAAGGAGAAACTGTTCAATGAGAGAATAAGCTCAGCTAAGCGAAGAAGAGTGGTGGTGGATGGCAATTGTTCAGACCCCGGTTGAGGAAGAAGCCGAGAGCTCTCAGACCATCCTGGTGGGGAATGGAGGTACAGAGAGTTTGGACATCCATGGTGAACAGGAGACAGTTAGGGTCAGGCAAGAGGAAATTGTCAATATGGCTGATGACATCAGAGGAATCTCAGATGTAGGTGGGCAGGGTCTGGACAGGTAGAGGATGGAGGTAAGGTAGGAGAAAATGAGCGCGGTGGGGCAGGAACAGGCTGATACAATGGGCCTACTGGGAAGTATGGTTTGTGGATTTTAAGTTTGAGGTAGGAGTGGGCTTTCTGGGGTTGGGAGGTTGGTGGCAGTGGGGGGAATAATCTCCAGAAATAATGAGGTTGATGATAGTCCTGGCAACAATGCTTGATATTCAGATGTAGGGTCATGGTCCAGGGAGAGGTAGGAAGAAGTGGCGGAAAGTTGATGTTCAGCCTCCGAAAAGTAAAGATCAGTGCGCCACACTACAATGGTTCCACCCTTGTTGACAAGTTAGAGTTGGACCTGCGACAGTGAAGTGCAGCAATTTCAGAAGAGGACGGTTAGAGTGGGTGAGAGGAGCACAGACAATGAGATGGCCGATATCAAGCCAACAGTTTTCAATGAAGAGATCAAGGGCAGGTAAGAGGCCAGAGGAAAGTGTCCAAGTGGATGGTGAATACCAGAGGTGGGTGAAGGGAACATAGATGTTAATCTTGCTTCTTTTGTAAGAGTTGGGGTGGAAATGTATTACTACGTTTGTACTTTAGGTAGTTGAGAACAAATCGTGGTGTCTTTGCTGGGTTAACTGGGAGTTGTAGTCACATCGGATTCCTGAAGAAGGGCTTATGCCCGAAATGTCGATTCTCCTGCTCCTCTGATGCTGCCTGATCTGCTGCGCTTTTCCAGCAACACATTTTTCAGCTCTGATCTCCAGCATCTGCAGTCCTCACTTTCTCGTAGTCACATCGTGCCAGGGTTCAACTGGGAACTGGAGGTGTCCTTTTCAGATAATTGCAGAAGGACCTGAACTTTTATTTTAACTTATATTTGTATTGTCTGATCTATCACATATGTATTAGTGTATTCAATACAACATCTAGTTTCTGGATGAGACAAACCCTGTGTCAGCGTTTTTATCCTTTATAAAATCCTGAAGTCCAAGAACCATCCATATTAATCTCATATTTACTTAAATGGCTTTCATTAAATCTAGATCCCAAACTTGAGATATAACTATATCATCTCAAACTTATATAGGATTTTATCACATTATGATAACTTTCCCCAGAGGAACTTCTACAAAGTGATTACTAATCAAATCAGTCTCTTTGCACAATAATCTGTCTAAAACAGCCAGAGCTGGTTGCTCAACATGTGTTTTGCAGTTGTAAATCATGATGATATTATCAAAATTCCCTATCATCACTATGTAAAACTGGCAGCAAAATTTAGCATGTGCACATGCTTGGTTAAAAGAAAATTGCAATGTTCCTGTCATCGATTGTCATCTGCTTGTTCCCTGTTGAAATGCTCTCAAATGGGAATTCTGTAGAATTTATTGATTTGATGTGAATGACCACATTTGCACTATTTGTCTCATTGTAAAACCCCTGTTTTTAAAAAAATGCCTTAATAAATGAGGAGTTGCTGGATTTTAAATGCTTCTGATGCCAAGATTACCGCTGAACTAAAGAAGTAAATCATAGGTCTAAATGTGCTGGCAGATCTCATGCTTAGCATACATTGATGTGTATTGGAGCATTAGGATAAGTTTGTTTATCATGGAAGGTAGTATGCTGTATTTTCCTTTCACTATTTTTTGAACGTTCATGCTTGTGGTGTACTCACTACTCTGTAGATTATGGCTGAACTTGCAAGCTCATTGGTTCTCTTTTTATGCATTGAAAAAGATATTTTTTGAGATCACTCTCAGAAGGAATTATTGAAATGTTGACAGTCAACTCAAACTCCTGTGAGGACTCTACCAGCCAACATCCAGAGATGGATCCACATTAGAATGGTATTAACTGTGCCATTTAGATCCCTTATTTTCTTACCTTGACTGACTTCAATCCTCCATCCACACCAAGAATGTTTGGCCCTTTCTACTTCTCTCCTTCATGTACCTGACCCCATCCTCTGTCCTTCCTTGAATCCCACCTCCCTCTTCCATGACACTAAACCCTCTCAAACTCTCCCTCATGCCATCCTTCACCTACCCTAATACACCTTTGCAGTCCTGAGCCTCAGTGTAAGCTGCCACTCTGTTCTCCCCTCCATTGTGCCACAGAGTTCAATGGGGAAAACTGCTTACCTCAACCACAAATGCACAAAGCTGAATGCTGCACATTATCTTTAAACAAATATGAACCTGATATCATGAGATTCTTGTATGCCACTGACTTTATCATGATAGTAAGATGTAATGACAAAACGTTTTCATATAATGGTATTCAAGACATTACAATACATTACAAGTTGGAAATTGCTACCCAACAGGAGGCCTGACACATCACAAATATGCTGCTGCGTTAATGTCAAAAACTGAACTTGCCACTGGGAAAGCAAAATTTCATGTCCCAAGAATTAAGTGACCCTGAAATGACACGTGGCTTGCTTCTGCAGGCCCCATAAAATATTAACTTTTTGTTTTCCCCTTTGATATGACCATAGTCGCTAAAGCTCCCATCATCTCTAATCATTAAATGACTGTATCCTGCTGCATCCTTTGCTACCCTTTCTCACTATCTACAACTCCACCAATTTTCGTGGCATTTTCAAGCTTACTAATCGGTACAATGACATTGTCATCCAAATCATTCATACATATTACACAGAGGTCCAAGCACTAATCCTTGCATTTTGATCTCTGTACCCAGCCTGCCATGAGGGACCTTGTCAAATGTTTCAGTAAAGTCCATGTAGACAACACCCACTGCCTTACTCTCATTAATCATCTGCGTCACCTCCTCAAAAAACTCAATTAAGTTTATGTGACAAGACCTCCCCAATTGAAAAAACATGCTGAGTGTCCCTAATAATCAATTCTTCTACAAGTGCAAGTAAATCCTGTCCCAAAGAACCTTCACCAAAAATTGCCCAATTACTATTGTAAGGCTCACCAACTGTAGTTTCCTTGATTATCTCTGTTGCCCTTCTTGAACAAAGGATCAACGTTAGGTATTCTCCAATCTTCTGGGACCTTGCCTGTGGTTAAAGAGGATATAATGGTCTCTGTCCAGGCCCCAGCAATCTCCCCCCTTGCTGCCTTTAATATCTTGGGATAGATCCCATCAGACCCTGAGAACTTATTTAACTTAATGGTGTTCAATACCTCCTCCTTCTTAATATTGGCATGCCCCAGAGTATCAACAAAACTCTCTCTAAACTTATTATCATCCATGTCTTTCTCCTTGGTGAATACCAATGCGAAGTACTCATTAAGGACCTCTTTTGCCACCATGTATAAGTTCCCGCCTTTGTCTTTAAGTGGACCTATCCATCCCCTAGTTACCCTCCTGCTCATAATAAATGCATACTTTTGTGTCTACTTTAAACTATCCCAAAAGATACCTGTCACCCCAAATGATACCTGAACCCTCCTTTATGAGATGTGCTGGGACCAAATCCTCAAAAATATCTTAGCTTTCCAAAGACATATCCTGATATTCCAATCAAATTTACTGAAACACACCTATTCTGACCTGATCTGCTCTGTGCACTGTGGGTTTCTAAACCTATTCCTGTGAAAATCAGAAATGATACCTTTGGGCAGATTTACCCTTTTCAGGGATTCTCTTCACTTTGCTATGGTGAAAATCTGGGCCCTATTAACTGGGTCCTGGGTCAAAACGTCCAGCGAAACCCCCTCCCACCCTGATATTTTTCAAAAATCTGCAGCTTGTATTCCAACTTAATAACTCTGTGTTGAAGTAACTTGAGTTGCAGGCACTTGTTAAGATGCCTTTGCTTGGTACATTGCTTTGGACGAACTTGTACAAGCTGCTGAAACAGCATTTCTCCTGATTAAAAAGCCCATGGACAATTGCCTCCTAGTCATACCTGATCTCTATCATGGAGTTCTTAGACAACAGCACATGGGAGAGGCTGGATCAGCCGTGATCCTTTAATGAGTTGACTCGTACCCTCGAGTCCTTAGAGAAGAGTAGAACTCCCAGAAATGGTGACTTACCAGCTGAATTGGGGATTTGTTTGGCCAGGATATGCTGGAGGTGTGTGACAGTATGCTTCTGCCAAGTAAAACGTGTGTGAGTCAGTGAGGAAAGGTATCATCACCCTCATCCACAAGCAGAAGGGGGAGAGGGAGACAATTAGAAATTGGTGAACACTTTCATGGCAGAGTACAGATGTCACAATTCTGACTAAGGTCTTCAGTAACTGAGCCAGGTCTGCTTGGGATCAGTGATTCACCCTGACCAAATCTGTGCTGTACTGGTCAGGACGATCTTAGAGCCTTGCGCTCCTTAGGGATATGATTGTGCAGGACAAGGGAGAGTAAAGGCCTGCCTCATCAGCCTGGACCTGGAGAAGGCTTTTGACAAGATATTGCACACCTCCATGTGGGACATGATCTCCAGAAAGGACTTTGGGGATGGAATCCCAAATTGGATCTGACTGGTCTACACCCATTGTCAGTGCGGTCGCAATCGGCAGATGAGAATCAGAAAACTTCCTGATCAGAGTCGGCAGCCCACTCTCTCCTGCCTTGTTTGTCTGTTTATAGACCCTTTAGCTGAGTCCATCAGGTAGAATGCGAGTCTGGGAAGGGTGACTGTTCCAGGCAATGAAGGCCTGCAGGTCAAAGCCTCCTTGTACCTAACTGACGACTCAGTTTTCTGCTCGGATCCACTGTCAGTCAGTGCACAGACACATTGACATCTGTAACCAGTTCGAACTGGTCCCAGCAGTCAAGGTAAATCAAGGCAAGAGCGAGGCCATGTCCTTTGGGAACTGGACTGACCGAAACTTTATTCCCTTTATCACCAGGACAGATTACCTGAAGATCCTGGGAATCTGGTTCAGGGGTTTGAGATATGCCTAAAAACTTGGGATGAGCATATTGCCAACGTGAGGCAAATTGTAGCACTGCTCCCTCTCCATTGTGGGTAAAAACCTGATTGTCAGGTGTGAGAGTCTCTTGTTATTGTTGTATGCGATGCAGGTCTGACACATTCCCAAACCTCTGCCAGTGCAGTCACCTGAGCCATCTTCCATTCCATTCAGAGTCAGAGATGGACACTATGATGGCCAGAGATGAATGTAGAAATGAAAGAATACGCAGGATGAACACGTTGCTTGAGGGATGGTATAGGAGGGAGGGGTTCAGATTTGTTGGCCATTGGGACCGGTTCTGGGGAAGGTGGGACTGTTACAAATTGGATGGTCTCCATCTGAACCAGACTGGAACTAATGTCCTTGGAGGTGTTTTAGCTACTGCTGTTGAGGAGGTTTTAAACTCATGTGGCAGGGGGTTGGGAACCGGAAGAGGACAAGTAGACAGTGAGGTGGAAACTGGCGGCTGTAAGAATCATGAAGTTAGCATTAATAAGGGGAAGAGTAGGCAGAGAGCAGATGAATGCAGAAGAACTGGTGGCTGAAGTGCATATACTTTAATGCAGGTAGTATAGTGGGTAAGGCAGATGAACTTAGGACTTAGAGTCATAGAGATGTACAGCATGGAAACAGACCCGTCAGTCCAACCCGTCCATGCCGACCAGATATCCCAACCCAATCTAGTCCCACCTGCCAGCACCCAGCCCATATCCCCCCAAACACTTCCTATTCATATACCCATCCAAATGCCTCTCAAATGTTGCAATTGTACCAGCCTCCACCACTTCGTCTGGCAGCTCATTCCATACACGTACCACCCTCTGTGTGAAAAAGTTGCCCCTAAGGTCTCTTTTATATCTTTCCCCTCTCACCCTAAACCTATGCCCTCTAGTTCTGGACTCCCTGAAAAGACTTTGCCTACTTACCCTATCCATGCCCCTCATAATTTTGTAAACCTCTATAAAGTCCCCCTCAGCCTCCGAAGCTCCAGAGAAAACAGCCCCAGCCTGTTCATCCTCTCCCTATAGCTCAAATCCTCCAACCCTGGCAACATCCTTGTAAATCTTTTCTGAATCCTTTCAAGTTTCACAACATCTTTC
>NC_057712.1:67837586-67860002 GCF_004010195.1 Chiloscyllium plagiosum | reverse complement strand
ATTTATCTGAATTAAACTCCATCTGCCACTTCTCAGCCCATTGGCCCATTTGGCCCTGTTGAAATCTGAGGTAACCCTCTTCACTGTCCACTACACCTCCAATTTTAGTGTCATCTGCAAACTTACTAACTGTACCTCTTATGCTCGCATCCAAATCATTTATGTAAATGACAAAAAGTAGAGGACCCAGCACTGATCCTTGTGGCACTTCACTGGTCACAGGCCTCCAGTCTGAAAAACAACCCTCCACCACCACCCTCTGTCTCCCACCTTTGAGTCAGTTCTGTATCCAAATGGCTAGTTCTCCCTGTATTCCATGAGATCTAACCTCGCTAACAAGTCTCCCATGGGGAACCTTGTCGAACGCCTTACTGAAGTCCATATAGATAACATCCACCATTCTGCCCTCATCAATCCTCTTTGTTACTTTCTCAAAAAACTCAATCAAGTTTATGAGATGTGATTTCCCATGCACAAAGCCATGTTGTATATCCCTAATCAGTCCTTGCGTTTCCAAATACATGGACATCCTGTTCTTCAGGATTCCCTCCAACAACTTGCCCACCACCGACGTCAGGCTCACTGGTCTATAGTTCCCTGGCTTGTCCTTACCACCCTTCTTAAACAGTGGCACCACGTTAGCCAACCTCCAGTCTTCCGGCACCTCACCTGTGACTATCAATGACACAAATATTTCAGCAAGAGGCCCAGCAATCACTTCTTGAATTGGTGCCTGGGAGTATAATGTTATTGGAATCACAGAGACTTAGTTGAAGGATGGACATTTGACAACTAAATGTTCCAGAATATAGACACTCCAGACAGGACAGGGAGCGATGTAAAAGGGAGAGAGGAGTTGCATTGCTGGTCAGGGATGATAGCACGGCTGTGTTAAAGGAGGACCCTATGGAGGGCTTGAGTAGTGAGGCATTATGTGTGGAGCTGAGAAATAACAAGGGTGCAGTTACATTGTTGGGGCTGTATTACAGGCCTCCCAACAGTGAGCGTGAGATAGAAGAACAAATAGGTCAACAGATTATGGAAAGATGTAGAGTCAACAGGGTGTGGTGATGGGAAATTTTAATTTTCCCAACATTGACTGGGGTACTCTTAGTGTCAGAGGTATGGATGGGGTAGAGTTTGTAAGAAGCCCAGGAAAGTTTTCTAGGGCAGTATGTCAATAGTCCAATAAGGGAAGGAGCGATATTGGATCTGGTGTTGGGGAATGAGCCAGGCCAGGTGGTAAAAGTTGCAGGGTGGGGGATTTCTTTGGGAATTCTGTAAGTTTTAGAATAATCGTAGACAAAGATGAGTGGTCCTAAGGGAAGAATACCAAACTGGGCCAAGGCCAATTATACCAAAATTAGGCAGGAGCTGGGAAATGTGGATTGGACACAGCTATTTGAAGGGAAGTCTACATTTGATATGTGAGAGGCTTTCAAAGATAGGTTAAAGATAGTGTAGGATAGGCATGTCCCATTGAAAGCAAAGGATAGGAAAGGCAAGATTTGTGAACTGTGGATAACAGGAGAAATTGTACGACCAGCCAAGAGGAAAAGGGAAGCGTATATAAGGTCCAGGCAGCTAAGAACAGAACAGGCCCTGGATGAATATCAGGAGAGTAGGACAGTCTTAAATGACAAATCAAGTGGGCTAAAAGAGGTCATGAAATAGCTTTAGTGAGCAGAATTAAGGAGAAAAGCCTTTTATTCTTATATAAGAAGCACGTGGATAACTAGAGAAAGGATTAGTCCACTAAAGGATAAGGAAGGAAGGCTGTGTGTCAAACCTGAGAGAATGGGTGAGATTCTGAATGATTACTTTGCATCAGTGTTCACTCAGGAGAGGGACATGATGAATGTTAAGATTAGAGATAGAAGTTTGATTATTCTAGATCACGTTGACATAAGTAGGGAAATGCGTTGGGAAGGCTAGAGGTTATTAAGGTGGATAAATCCCCAGGACCGGATGGGATCTATCCCAGGTTGCTAAAGGAGGCAAGAGAAGAAGTAGCTGGGGCACTGACAGATATCTTTGTAGCATCCTTAAACACAAGGTGAGGTGCTGGAGGGTTGCTCATGTTGTCCGTCTGTACAAGAAGTGTAGTACGGAAATTCCGGGTAACTATAGCGCAGTGAGCCTGACATCAGTGGTGGGAAAGTTGCTGGAGAAGGTACTGAGGGATAAAATCTCTTTATATTTGTAAAGGAATGGGCTTATCAGTGATAGGCAACATGGTTTTGTGCGGGAGAGATTGTGCCTTACCAACTTAATAGAGTTCTTTGAGGAAGTGACCAAGTTGATAGATGAAGGAAGGTCTGTAGATGCCATATCCATCGACTTTAGTAAGGCATTGATAAAGTTCCCCATGGTAAACAAATGGAAGAAGTGAAGTCACATGGTGTGCAGGGTGTTCTAGCTAGGTAAATAAAGAACTGGTTGAGCAACAGGAGACAGAGAGTAGTAGTTGAAGGGAGTTTCTCGAAATGGAGAAAGGTGACCAGTGGTGTTCCACAGGGATCAGTGCTGGGACCACTGTTGTTTGTGATTTACATAAGTGATCTGGAAGAGGGTATTGTTGGTATGATCAGCGAGTTTGCAGATGACATGAAGATTGGTGGAGTAGCAGAAAGCATAGGGGATTGTCAAAGAATACAGGAGAATATAGATAGACTGGAGAGTTGGGTGGAGAAGTGGCAGATGGAGTTCAATCCAGGCAAGTGTGAGGTGATGCATTTTGGGAAGTCTAATTCTAGAGCAAATTATACAGTAAACGGAAGAGCCTTGGGTAAAGTTGATGAGCAGAGAGATCTGGGAGTTCAGGTCCATTTTACCTTGAAGGTTGCTGCACAGATGGACAGAGTGGTCAAGAAGGCATATGGTATGCTTGCCTTCATTGGACAGGGTATTGAGTATAAGAGCTGGCAGGTCATGTTAAAATTGTACAAGACATTGTGTTGGCTGCATTTAGAATACTGTGTACAGTTCTGGTCGCCACATTACTAAAAGGATGTGGTCGTTTTGGACAGGGTGCAGAGAAGGTTTACGAGGATATTGCCTGGTATGGAAGGTGCTAGCTACAAAGAGAGGTTGAGTAGGTTAGGATTGTTTTCATCAGAAAAAAAGATTGAGGGGGGACCTGATTGATGTCTACAAAAGCATAAAGGGTAGATAGAGATAAGCTTTTTTCCAGGGTGAAGGATTCAATAACGAGATGCCACACTTTCAAGGTGAGAGCTGAAAAGTCCAAGGGGGATACACGTGGAAAGTACTTTACACGAGGGTGGTAGGTGCCTGGAACATGGTGCCAGCAGAGGTAGTAGAGGCAGGCTCAGTAGATTCATTTAAGATGCATCTGGACAGATGCATGAGTAGATGAGGAACAGATGGATAAAGATGCATAGGATTTGGGCGACAGGTTTAGACAGTGGATTTGAATTTGGATCGGCTCGGGCTTGGAAGGCCGAAGGGCCTGTTCCTGGGCTGCAAATTTTCTTTGCACTTTGTTCTTTGTTCTATGTACAATGTTTTGGTCAAGAGGGGGGAGAATGTGTGCAACACTGTCCTCACACTGATGCAACCTTTGTGTGCGGCTTCATCAAGCTTTGCATAGTCCCTCAGTACACAAACACCAAGGGTCACTACGTACTGAAGGTTCTACTGTCTCTGTGTTGTGAAGGACCATTCCATATCACCTGTTCTTTGTGGAAAAATTTTCAAAAAAAATTTTATAACAAATCCATCAGGCTGTGGTCAGTATGTAATGTCCTTGAGACCCTGTGGGAAAAGGAGAAGATGGCTTCTGTCTTATGGTTTCCTGAGCAGACTGCCAAAGTCATTTGATGGATGTCCAATCTCTATGCTGCCGTCATAAGTGCCGGTGACGAGACTATCATACATTTCCTTCTGGAATGTGTCTTTGCAAAGAATATCTGGAGAGAGATGCAACATTTTGGTCAAAGTTCATCCCGAGCAGCTCCGTGATGCAGGACTCTGTGTACTATGGGCTTTTCGCCAGGACGCACACTGAGACAAACGTCGATTGCACCTGGAAGACCATCAACCCGCTGGAAGATGTTCTTTGATCTGCCCATAACTTGTGCTCTTCCAGTGGTGAAGAGTTGACCTCAACTGAGTGTTGCAAACCTACATATTCCAAGGTTCAGGTTTAGTGCTGAGGGACATACTAAAGCTTGGGACAGACGCAATGAGGAGACACCACTGTCTAGTGTCTTTCTGCCAAAGTATAATGAAAATCCATTCAGTTGTCAGACCCTCTTGGTGCCTCCAAATGAATATAAATAGTTTGTTGCATAAGTAGAAAAGGCCTTTTTTTGCAACTGTAGAGAAGCTCTGAGAAATGTCAAAATTCTAATATTTTGTTTTTGTTTTCTGCAAAGATATGCAGAACTGACTTAAAACATTTGTATATACTTATAGGTGATTTTATGAATAAAGTTTATTTTTAAAATAAAAAGAACTCATGTATTGCCATTTCTGTGTAACTCTATAATATACTCAATTAATTAAAGCTTAATGCTATTAATTCACTGTTTATTTTTAATGTTTTGAAATCTAATTAGTTAATTAAATTAAATTAAATTATTGATTTAATAAGTAATTTATTGAGGTTCTTAATTTTAAATGCTTACTCCTCAAGCTTACACAACCCACCACAAGACTTGAAAGCAACGCTCCCCCAAGCATTGAATTCAAGCTCTGACTAATCTGTGGGGAACGTAAATTGAGGGACAGCTTGTAAGAGAGAGTTGGAAGAACATTTTCACTTTCTTTTGTCCTTGAGCAAATAGATTTAGTGATAAAATTGTTAGAGTGGTTTTGATCTGTTTTCATTGACTCTTTATTATGTAGCACCCAGATCTTTAAACTGTGAACATTTATCAACCGGAACTTCCTAATACATAGCAAGAAAATCCCTGATGGAATTTGATGAACTTTGTACATAGAAATGATAGGAACTTGTTTTTAACGGAGCAGCTTTCAACTGAAACGGTAATAACAACTTGTATTTATCTGGCACTCTTAACACATTAAAACACTTCACAGGAGCGGTATCAAACTAAACTTGGTACTAACTCCATCTGATGCAATTAGTGCAGATGACTAAGAACTAAAACGTAAGTTTTAAGGAACATTTTAAAGGAGATGAGAGAGATAGAGAACATTAGAATTTGGGGTGGGAATCCCAAGTAGTAAATGCATGACTGCATGCCCTGAGAACTTCACAACAATCAATTTTTTTTGAGAATGAATGGCACAGATAAATGTGGAAGTTAATTCAGACACAGTCACTTCTCATTAATAACAATGAAGTGAATGGCCAGATTATTTGTTTCATTGATGGAAGGATAAATATTGGACAGAATATTGGGACATTTTATTTTCATAATGCAAAAGGATATTTCCCATCTTGATATTTTAACCCCTCATTTGAAAACAGCTTTTTCAACATTGAAGCACTCCTTCAATATTACATTGAAATGTCAGCGAGTTTATATTCTTGCCGTTGTGTGATACTTTACGTAAAGGGCTACAAAAATCATTTCTGTAGTGGTCACAGCTTTGGTGCTATGGGGGTGCTGTTTTGGTCTTAAAATGGTAACGATGCTGCTAATTCTCACATCTGGCATGGCTCAAGCTAAGCTCTATCTCAATGTTGGCATGGGCTAATGTGGAATTGGCAGATTGCGATTATGGTTACCATCTAAATACTGATATTGAGGCATTTTTTGACCTTGCCATTATTTCCTCTGAAAACATACAACTAAACATGTGTTCATAAGCAGCAACACTACTTACTGAGCTGGTTGTATCCTAAAAGATATTATTACCAGACCTCGTCTGCGGCAGATGGTGAGGGAGCCAACAAGATGGAAAAATATGGTTGACCTCATCCTCACCGATCTACTTGTTGAGGATTCTTCTGTCCATGACAGTATTGGCAAGAGTGACCACTGGACAATCCTCATTGAGAGGAGAAAGTGAGGTCTGCAGATGCTGGAGATCAGAGCTGGAAATGTGTTGCTGGAAAAGCGCAGCAGGTCAGGCAGCATCCAGGGAACAGGAGAATCGACGTTTCGGGCATAAGCCCTTCTTCAGGAATCCATTCCTGAAGAAGGGCTTATGCCCGAAACGTCGATTCTCCTGTTCCCTGGATGCTGCCTGACCTGCTGCGCTTTTCCAGCAACACATTTCCAATCCTCATTGAGACTAAGTCTGGTCTTCATATTGAGAAAAACCTCCAAGGTAGCATATGGCACTATCCCTGGGTTAAATGGGAGAAACTTTGAACAGATATAGCAACTCAAGACTGGGCATCCGTGAGGCACTGTAGGTCATCAACAGCAGCAGAACTTTACTCCAGCACACTCTACAACCTCATGGCCTAGCATGTTCCCCATCCATCCATTACCATCAAGCCAGAGGATCAACCCTAGTTCAATGTAAAGTGCAGAGGGCATGCTAGGATCAGCACAAGGCATACCTGAAAATGAGATGTCAACCTGGTGAAGTTATGAAACAGGACTACATGCATGCCAAACAGCATAAGTAGCAAGGGATAATTAGATCTGTTTGGTTGCATAACGAGTGGATCAGATCTAAGCTCTGTAGTCCTGCCACATCCAAACAGGAATGTTGTTGGACAAATAAACAACTCACTGGAGAAGAAGGCTCCACAAACATCTGCAATAATGGGGAAGACAAGCACATCAGTGCAAATGATAAGGCTGAAGCATTCACAGCAATCTTCACCAGAAGTGCAGAATGGATGATCCACCTTGTCCTCTTTCAGAATTTCCAATATCACAGATACCAGTCTCCAGCCAATTTGATTCACTCCACAACTTACCAAGAAACAGTTGGAGGCACTGGATACTGCAAATGTTATGGGTCATGACCACATTCCTGTGCTATATAACTTGCGGATCCCCTAAACTAGTTGTTCCATTACAGCTATAACACTTGCATCTCCCCAACAATGTGGAAAATTGTGTGGTATAATCTGTACACAAAAAGCAGGACCAATCTAATCCAGTCAATTACCACCCCATCAGGCTACTCTCAATTGGCAGTAAAGTGATGGAAGGTATCATCCGTGCTCAGTGATGCCCAGTTTGGGTTCCACCAGGATCATTCATCTCCTGACCTCATTACATCCTTGTTTCAAACATGAGTTTCAAAAAGGAGTTAAATTCCAGAGATAAGGTGAGACTAACATCAAGGCTGCATTCAACTGAGTGTGGCATGAAGGAGCCCTAGTAAAATTGGTCAAATGAATATCAGTCACAACAGAAGACGATTGGAGTTGTTGGAGGTCAGTCATCTCAGTCCCAGGACATCTCTGCAGAAGTTCCTCTGGGTAGTAAGCTAGACCCAACCATCTTCAGCTCCTTCATCAATGACCTTCCCTCCATCACAGGGTCATAAGTTGTTATGTTCATTGATGATTGCACAATGTTCAGCAGCATCATTTGCAGGCCCTCAGATACTGAAGCAGACCATTTCCAAATGTTTGAAAGTGTGACTCCCCAAATGTGGGCAATATCTAGGTATTGACTCTCAAATGGTAAATAATATTCATGCCAAGCAGTCATTCCCTCCAACAAGAGAGAATCTCACCATCGCCCTTGACATTCAAAGGTATTACCATCCCCCACTATTAGTATATTGGGAGGTTACCATTCGTTAGAAACTGCACTTGACTAGTCAATATAAGTGCTGTGGCTACAGGGGCAGGTCAGTGGCTTGGAATACTGCAATCAGTAACTCACCCAAAGACTGTCCATTACCAACAAGGCACATGTCAGGAGTGTGATGGAAATCTGCACTTGCCTGAATCTCTGCATTCAAGACGTTTGACACCATTGAGGAGAAAGCAGCCCACTTGAATGGCATCATATTGTGATCAGTGCACAATGTTTAGCACCATTCGTAACTGCTCAGATCCATCATCAAATGCAACAAGGTCTGAGCAATATCCAAACTTAGGCTGACAAGTGGCAAGTAACATTTGGCCCACATAAATATCAGACAATGACCATCTCCAATAAGAGACCATCTAACCACTGCCCTTGGCATTCATTGACGTTATCATCACTAGGTTCCCACACTATCAACATCCTTAGGGTTACCATTGACCAGAACTTCAACTGGACTCATCACATAAACACGATGGCTGCAAGAGCAGGTCAGAGGCTAGGAATACTGTGGCAAGTAACTCCCTACCTGACTTGCCAAAGCCTGTCTATCATTTAAAAGGCAAAAGTCAAGACTTTAATGAAATATTCTCCACTTGCCTGGATATGTGTTGTTCCAACAATAATTAAGAAGCTTGACACCATCCAGGACAAAGCAGTCAACTTGATTGGCACTCCATCCACAAGCATCCATTCCCTCCACAACTGATGCTCAGCAGCAACAGTGTGTACTATCTACAAGGTGCACTGCAGAAATTCACCAAGGTTCCTTATGCAGCACCTCCCAAACCTGTGACCTCTACTATCTAGATGGAGAAAGGTAACATGTACATGTGAATACCATCAATTGCAAGTTCCCTTTCAAGCCACTCACTATCTTGACTTGGAAATATATCGCTATTCCTGCAGTGTTGCTGGGTCAACGTCCAGGAAGTCCCTTCCTAACAACATTATGGAGATATCTATACTAAAAGGACTGCAGCGATTCAAGAACACAGCTCTCCAGAACCTTCTGAAGGGCAACTAGGAATGGACTGTAACTGCTGGCCCAACTAGCAATGATTTTACCCTGTGATTGTGTACATTCTACAATCATGATCTTCATTGTCTTATTAAAAATTGTAAACATTCTAATATGTTAGTTGTAAATTAAAAATGTTTCAAAATTATATATTATATTTTCTCAAATAAAGGCTGTGAGCCGAACTGAACATGCGATGACTTTTAAGCTATGCAATGTATCTGTCATGGTGCATGGCAATATCAGTATGCAAATAAGACTGAACAAAGAGTAAAGTTACAAACAACACAATTAATCACAATATGAAACAGCAAACCTACAATGGGGTGAACGTAGGGGTGAAATGTTATTTTATGCCATCATATGTTTTCACTGTATCCTTTACTTAACATCTTGATTTTGTTCGGAATGTTGCATACTGGCAAAATGACAATTTCTGGTTGAGATAATTGGATGACTAATCCTATATCAGTAAACTTCAATGTGTTGAGTGAGCTATGTCATACAAATCCCATGATGAATTGGTCTTCTCTGAATTTGTCCTTCCTTGACAGATTGTCATGAAAATCCGTGTAACCATTTCAAAATAGTTTATTAAAATGAATCCGTTCTGAAATGAAAGTCATTTCCTAAAAATCCTTAACATGTCAGTGCACTTAAAATATTGTCATTGTCTTAACACTGCTGGATGATGTATTTTAAAGAACTCGGAGTGTCAAATGTTTAACCTTTGAAAAGATTACAGTTATAAGAGAAGACACCCACGTATTACCAATGGCATCTAGCCGATTGATGTACATACTATATAGTTTACATTTTAATTGGAAGTTTTTAGAGATTTTACAGAGAACATTGCTGCATGTATGAAGTTTCTCCGATAGTTATGTTTTAGAACTATCCATTTAACTTATAGGAAAATTATGCAATGAAAGGGGTCACGTCCTGAATTCTGCCTTGCAACAAGCTTAGATGTTTTCGATTAAAGGGCAATTCGAGTTGCCTTACTGAGAACTCAGAGGACCACAATCATTGTTTACAGTCTTCCAATCTGAGTCAGAATCACTGTTTCTGGCTCAGATCAGACTGAACACTCCCCACTTACCTGAGGAGCCTTTGGGCTGGAGCCTTCACAGCCAAAGAATTTCCAGAATTGTGTCCAGAAATCCACACAACCAGCAGTAGAATGGATCAGCAGAGAAACCATCCCCCTCATTTTCAGCAGTAGCAACTATATTCTGTAGTTATAGGTCCTTAAGCCACTTTGAGAGAAGCTAAGTGTCTTAAGATATGTGAGGGTATGAGATAAAAACTGGGGTGGAGTAATGGTGATTGGTGAGTGAAGAGATAGGGGATACCAGATGGTTTGACAACAAAACTTTCAACTTCCTAGGGAGTCAGATACATTTAGACCTCTGCATGATGCCAAGCTGTTTACACTGCTGCTATTTCTATAAAAAGAATCGGGAATAAATGATATGAGAGTACAGATGGGTACTAAGCACTAAGAGAGCAGTCTGAGATGAAGCCTGATTTAATTCATGAATTGAGTCCCTGCTTATGTGTACCAAGTGACCCTGCTGCAGTCTTTAATGCTACTTACCTGCAGTGAAAGTTTGTGCCTCCAGAATGCCCTGCCAGTGTATTAGAGAGGTGTCATTATGGTTGTAAAAGTTGTTAGATGCCAGATGCCAGTGTTTGAAGGATGCATGCAGCTGATGACCAGGTTTGCGTTCTAGTATGCAACTTGGTTTTAAGCAATATGGAGGGCATTTGGAATAAGCAATATGCTGAATCCATCTGCTACCTGCTCTGGTTTTCTGAAACAGGTCAGGCAGCATCAAAGGAGCAGGGTTGGAGGGTTCCTAGGCGGAAGATGAGGCGCTCTTCCTCCAGGCGTCGTGTTGCCATGGTCTGGCGATGGTGGAGGCCAAGGACCTACATGTCCTTGGCGGATTGGGAGGGGGAGTTAAAGTCTTCAGTCACGGGGCGGTTGGGTTGATTGGTGCGGATGTCCCAGAGGTGTTCTCTGAAACGTTCCGCAAGTAGGCAGCCTGTCTCCCCAATGTAGAGGAGACCACATCGGATGCAGCGGATGCAGTAAATGATGTGTGTGCAGGTGCAGGTGAATTTGTGGCAGATATGGAAGGATCCCTTGGGGCCTTGGAGGGAAGTAAGGGGGAGGGTGTGGGTGCAAGTTTTGCATTTCTTGAGGTTGCAGGGGAAGATGCCGGGAGTGGAGGTTGGGTTGGTGGGGGGGTGTGGACCTGACGAGGGAGTCACGGAGGGAGTGAGTGGAGGTTGGGTTGGTGGGGGGTGTGGACCTGACGAGGGAGTCGTGGAGGGAGTGGTCTTTCCGAAATGCTGATAGGGGAGGGGATGGAAATAGATCCTTGGTGGTGGGGTCTGTTTGGAGGTGGCGGAAATGACGAAGGATGATACATCATTTTATCATGAGTTTGGTAAAATGGAATTCTGATAGAAATAAGTTGGACAATGTGTTTAAGAAGCAATAATCACCCTCAATTGGCAATGCACCATTGTCTGGTGAGAAACTTACTTCACAGCTTGTGAAAAGCATTAAAGACGGAGCAGGAAACTCCCAAATTCAAGATGGGCCTCGCCAGATTTCTCATCCAATTTTGCCACAGGTCACAGCAGAGCTCACATCACTGAGACCCCTAAAACTTTCAGACCATAAATTCTGTTTCTCCCACTCTATAGATGCTGAGCATTTCTGCTTTCAGATTGAATTTCAGACTTCCCAAATCCGTGGTATTTTGGTTTTATTCACCTTTAGGCAGCGGTTCTCAGCCAGTTGGTGAAGTTGGGAACCCCAGATACCAATTTTATATTTAATACTAGATTTATTTACAGAATACAACATTACAAATGCCCATCTCCTTTCTAATCAAAACACAGTTTCCCAGCAGTCTCTCTTTAGTTATGCTCAATGTACTTAAACATAATTAATACCTTACACCTATACATCCTTATTAAGATAATATACATATCATCAATGATCTATTCCTTTATTCCCTGTAGACTTTCAACACTCCTGCTCAGGGCTCTTGTAGCATAGTGGCCATGTCCCAAACTCTCCAACATGCCTAAACATGTTAGCTAAATACAATGCACTCCCGGTTGGTCTCTACAAACCTGAGGTCAGGCAAACCTCTGCCACCTGGGTCCTAACTCACCCCAGACCCCAGTTACTCATCACAACATCCTCTCTGACCTGCATTAATTGCCTGTTATGCAACATCCAGATTTTAAAATGCTCATTCTTGTTTTCAACTCATCCCATGTTGTTGTCTCACACTTCTGTCTCGACAAAGGTAAGGGAGTGATTTTTTTTTCAATAATTTTTCTAAGGCATTAAAATTAAAAGTAATGGCAGGCAGGGAAAAACTATTTTTGAAAATTGGGAGTTGTCAAGGACATTGTTTAAAAACTGGGAACAGACCTTTCGGAAATGAAATTAAGAAAACACTTATTTACTCAAAGGACAGTAGCATTTTGAAACTTTTCCACAAAAGATACTTGATCAATTGTTCAGTTTAAAACTGATTTTGATAGATTTTTGTTAACGAAGGTATTAAGGATAATGTTGTGCTTAGTGTCAGGATGTTGTCATAACAACCAGCAACCTAAAGAAGGATTTGGAACTCTAAACTTCTGTCACTTCTGAACATCTTTTCAAGTTGTGCACTAATCTTATTTTACGCCAGAACTGGATGCTAAGATTAAAGTTAGGGTTCTCCCCAGCAAATTCCCAAGTTTTAAAATTAAATACTGGATGACATTTTAAAACTGAAGATTTATTTTAATGCAGAAGAAGACCATTAAAATTGTTGCGTACAAAATTCTCCAGTAAAAAGTACCAATGATTGCTATTTAACAACTGCCTACACAATTTGATTTTATAATTTATTAAAATGGAATTTAAAAAATGCATTCATACAGATTAGGAGCAGGAGGGAGCGATATGGTCCCTCAAGCCTGCTTTACCAATCAATTATATTTTGTGTGATCTGATGATGCACAATCCCACTTGTGTCACTAACCTTTCATCCCTTTACTTATCAAGAATCTATCCACCTCTGTCTTTAAAATATTCAGATGTTGCTTCCACTGCCTTTTGAGGAAGAGTTCCAAAGACGCTCAACTTCATTTATTATTCGTAATATTATATTTTTATTATATTGTACTGGGAAGCTATTTGTACTTTTAAAATCTAATACTCCCATTTTGCTGCAGTACATGGAAAAGTGTCTCTGAAAGTGTTAAATATTATCATAACATTTACAGTGCATATCTTCATTGACCATTAAAATCAAACAACAAATTCTCAGAATGAACAACCAATTAATCACTGTCTTAAAATGTAAGATAGTTTAATATTTTAGTAACAGTCTCCATTAGACTGGTGAATTGAAAATGCCCTTCTGTCACAGTCACTGAATGATCGATGCATACTTAGAGTCATAGAGTCATAGAGATGTATAGCATGGAAACAGACCCTTCGGTCCAACCCGTCCATGCCGACCAGATATCCCAACCCAATCTAGTCCCACCTGCCAGCACCCGGCCCATATCCCTCTAAACCCTTCCCATTCATATACCCATCCAAATGCCTCTTAATTGTTGCAATTGTACCAGCCTCCACCACTTCCTCTGGCAGCTCATTCCATACACGTACCACCCTCTGCGTGAAAAAGTTGCCCCTTAGGTCTCTTTTATATCTTTCCCCTCTCACTCTAAACCTATGCCCTCTAGTTCTGGACTCCCTGACCCCAGGGAAAAGACTTTGTCTATTTGTCCTATCTATGCCCCTCATAATTTTGTAAACCTCTATAAGGTTTCCCTTCAGCCTCCGACGCTCCAGGGAAAACAGCCCCAGCCTGTTCTGCCTCTCCCTGTAGCTCAGATCCTCTGGAGTTTTTTCCCTCTAATGCTTTTTCTTTTTTTTTCTCATTACCTTTCAACAAAGACATTAAGACCAGAACTTTGGCAGAAAGCAGCAGAGTGTATGGGCTTATACCCCATCACACTCACACACATACTTGACCAAGCGTACACACACACATGTACAAACTCACATGCACACAGTCATTCTGTCTTTTTTTTGCATGCGCACACATATAAGTTTATGGGATGAATTTGTATTTGCAGAATTACAATTTATTTTGCTCAAAAACTGCATAAATCCATGTAAGATTCTGTAAGTCCCACTTTAGAAATAGAACCAATCTGATTCAACATTGGCACACAGACAGACTTTAACCTTACACCTTTAATGCATTATCTGAGCTGAGATGGCACCGACTGTTAGAAAAGCTGAAGCTATCTTGAAAATGTAACTTAAAAGGAGTTCTGGGATTTACATATTAAAGAACCAAAACTAGCATACCCCAATCTGAAAGATGAAAGACTTAATCTAAATTTGTTTACTATATCATTACAGCTCCATGACACTGTAACCCTTTTGCAATAAATTCTGTGTCTTATGGTCCTGTCCCACAACTACCTGATGAAGAGGCAGAGCCTTGAAAGCTAGTGCTTCCAAATAAACCTATTGGACTATAACCTGGTGTTGTGTGATTTTTAACATCATTAAGTCATGCACAATAGCTAAGCTATTTAGTGGTCTATGCCCTTTGCATACTGGCAATGACAATACTCTTAAGTGAGCAGAATGCTATATTGAGGCTGCCTAATACTACTAAATCAATTCATAGAAAGTTTTACAGTTTGAGAACTTCCTGCAACATAACTGCTCCGATGTAATTATTGGTGATCTTGTTCGGCTGATATTTCTAGACTGATCAAATAAAAATATGCTCATTTAATGGTAAGAAGTATTGCACAGCAAGGAAAGTGATTTCTTGTAATTTGCTCTGGTGTCTAATACAAACCTCATTATAACTAAACATTTTGGCCAAGGAATTTGACACCATTTTGGCAGTAATTTCAGCATCACAGGTGCAGAAATAAATGGCTTCTCTGCTGCTTCTGTCTGTTTCCAATGTGATCTTTGCTGAACGCCATTTTAGCAAGGGCATTACCGTAGACAGTGCAAGCATGTACAGTAAGTATACGGAACTGGTAGATATTGTGACCTCAATTCCCATTTGTCACTAATCGGATAACTGATATTTGATACCTCCTTTGGAAATCACCACTTGACTTAATGTCTTCTTTTAAACAAGTGCTGGTGAATGTGCAGGGTGATGCTAAACAGCTATGTTCAGCTGCATAAAGGACTCTTCCTTGTCCCACCCCCAAGAAATGTTATTTCAGGGCTTCATCTTCAACTTCTAAATTAGTTGCTTCCTACTTTCTATTGGCTCTGTTTGAATTGGATTTTGGAGAAATTGCTTAAACTTGATGAGGGTTGGAGGGGATGATAATGCACATGGAAGATGTTTGTTGCCACAACATGGTCTCTGGCCATTCATGTGTGCCATAATATCAGTCCATATTGGGCTTGATCCTGAGAGGGAGATGTTGCAGAGGCAGTAATGAAGCTGATTACAGAGGGAGGAACAGGAATGGGAGCAAGGTTCTCAGCAGGTGAACCTTGCAGGAACACCTTTCCACCCTCTCCTAAGCCATGTGCATTGTGTTCAGTGTTTGTGATTCACATTGAAATCTGTCACCTTTTGGAACCAGACTTTCAGTCTCAGTGCAATGTGAGATCTATGCTAA
This sequence comes from Chiloscyllium plagiosum, assembly GCF_004010195.1. Lineage (NCBI taxonomy): Eukaryota > Metazoa > Chordata > Chondrichthyes > Orectolobiformes > Hemiscylliidae > Chiloscyllium > Chiloscyllium plagiosum. The sequence continues at coordinate 67,844,555 of NC_057712.1, read as the reverse complement.
TGGTGATTGTGAAACTGACCATGTCCCTAAACCTACGTGTCAAGATCTTTCCAGGCAGAGTGCCTGAAAGGTCTACTAGTCTTCTACTGCCTGTATTCCTGATGAAGGGCTTTTGCCCGAAACGTCGATTTTCCTGTTTCTCGGATGCTGCCTGAACTGCTGTGCTTTTCCAGCACCACTCTAATCCAGAATCTGGTTTCCAGCATCTGCAGTCATTGTTTTTACCTCTGAGATTTGCAAGTGCAAAGCTGGGCCAGTACTCAGTGTGAGTTGTCTGTAACTCTATTCAGTACATCATGCTAGTGAATGTCTACTGTTTGGTTAGCATACACGATGTATTTATCCTGTTTCAGTTTACCATCAGCAATCTTTCAGGCTCCATGTCAAACTAGAAGGTAAGCCTCTGGGAGGTAAAACATGTCCATCTCATTTGTCTCTCCAACATGTTGACCTGCAAATGTGTCTGGTCAGTCTATCTTAGCATTTCTTTGTTGGTGATGCTGTTTCTGCATGAGATGCCCAGGATGGTCCATAGGTCAATAAGGTGCCTAATCTCCATCACACATTTGCTTTTCTTCTCTTTGGCATCAATTGCTCTTGGAGCTAATGGACCAATTAAGCTAATGGACGGCACAGTGGCTCAGTGGTTAGCACTGCTGCCTCACAGCGCCAGGGTACCAGGTTCAATTCCAGCCTCGGGCGACTGTCTGAGTGGAGTTTGCACATATTCCTCGTGTCTGCATGAGTTTCCACCGTGTGCTCCGGTTTCCTCCCACAGTCCAACGATGTGCAGGTCAGGTGAATTGGCCATTCTAAATTGCCTATAGTGTTAGGTGTATTAGTCACAGGGAAATGGGTCTGGGTGGGTTACTCTTCGGAGGGTCGGTGTGGACTGGTTGGGCCAAAGGGCCTGTTTCCATACTGTAGGGAATCTAATCTTCTCAAGTAGTGTTACACATAAATCAAGCAAAAAAGTCTTTGTTTGCTAGGGCAAGAGATGCATCACTTTCCACTGGAAAATAGACTTCATGGCCAACAAGTTGTGTTCATACATCTGGGAATTACACTGCTGTCCCAAATAAAGCAGCCCTCCACGCACCAAGAAAGCAGCCAGAAAACGTCACTAGCTGCAAAACCCAAAATTGGGTGCTATGCCTTTTTGTCATTTGCCCAAACTCTTTTTTTATATAGCTTTATATTGGTTTGGTTTTCTTTGTCTTTTTGTCAATCACACATTTGACGAATCCTAACAAATATATACAGTCTGTATGAAATATTTTTTCTTCCTTTAGTGGAGAGATGTTTAATGGACAGTAAAAATAATTTTGAGCATAGACGACACTGCAAAAGTATCAACATGATGCACCATTTAACAAGGAACTCAATGAACAGAACATTCCCATGACTCTGTTTCTTGTCTTTTACACAGTTGTGTCCACTTAATAAACATTGCATGATCGAGTTGCCTGTTAAGTGTCCTCGATTTTGTAAATTTTAAATCAAACAGTTGGAAGTCCTTGCTTAAGGTTTTAATCACTATTGGTTTAAAATAAGAAATAACTGGATAATGATTGTGAAGTCCTAAAAGTAATAATTAAAGTTGTAAATGTAAGTGCTAATCCAGAATGCTACCCTGCTAATGTATATAACCTCTTGGAAAAGTGTTTCAATAAGACTGGCAAAACAAAAATGGGATTTTATGATGTAAGTTATTTTCAGTCTGCAGATTGTAATGCTGAATAGTGAAGTTGGTTTTCGAATGTAGAGACAGGCACTGGAATGGCCCTCTCAAGTTACAGTATCTGTCAGGCATTCGAGTGTCTGAGTCAGTCTGGCAAACCTGGGGAGAACCACTAAATCTTCCACTTCACTGGATAATCAGCAGCGCAGGTCAGGAGTCTCTGATTAGGTTCTGTAAGCTTCCAAGGGTTTATCTGGATATTGGTGAAATAACTGCAGACAACTGAAAATTACCATAAACTCGAAGAACAGCAAGAAGGTTACAGAACGACTTAATGCTTTAAATCCCGACTCATTATAATTTGATTACTGAGACAGATTTCTCCTTGAGGCTTAAATGAAAGCTCTCTTTCGGGAGTTCAGTACGAATAGGTCACCGTGCACTTCTTGTGATAGTTCTGTGATCCTGCTAAATTTGTACATTTTTCAAACTGTACCTTTTTTCTCATTATTACAACTTGATTTTGGTCACAACTGGTTCTGCTGCTTGATTGTATAGAGGATCATTCAGCATTTTCAAATATTATGTTCACTGTAGTACATAACGTTTGTCGTTTGCTGACTCTTCCCACATGTACCATTGCCTTTTTGCAGCAAATCCTTTGTTCAGTCAAGTGGATTTTGAACTGAATTCCTTTCCAATACACTTTAGTCTTTTCATAAAACATCAATTAAAAACTATGTTTGAAAACCAGATCTCTTGACCATAATGCAAGTTCTATTTGTGTAAAATGAGTGGTTGAGAAATGAAAACAATTGTTGCATTTAATTAGTGCAGTTACTGATGTTTAACCATGGATAAAAATTCCGGGAACTATTTATTTAGATTTATTTTAATGAGGAACATTCCCTGAAACTTTAAGACTTTGTGATCATGAGTACTTAATCTAACCACATTAATTCATGAAGTATTAAGAATATTCTCAAAAACCTTCCATTTTTCTGATGCATTTTTCTGTTTTTTCTGCCGCATACTTAAAAAAGCAGAATAGTCTCTGCAGAGGTACGTTTAGTTATATCTTAATGCTCAACATGCCTTCAGGAGAATTTTACATGAATAACAATATGCTGTACTGTAAATAATATGTTTGTGATATAAGTGTTTGATCAAAAGGAGAATTCCATATGGATGAATAATGTTTGAAGAACACTATGTATGTCTTTTACAAAATATGCCTGTCAGCTTATATCTGCAAAAGTAAAGAAAAAGGCACAGAGATAATGACTAACTATAAATTAATGCATGCTTCACTTTCTTCAATTTCTTTTAACACAAGTAGTATTTTTAGTTACATAGAATATTATCCTTGTAATATACAATAATCAAAATGGTAACTTTCAAATGTTTGTATATGAACTGTCACAATTGAATTGATTATGTCTGTTCAGTTTTGTTACAAGTGTATATGCCGCCACTGATAGAATTTATTCTTGGATGATTTTTCTCTCATTTACTTCTGTTGAATTGTATCTCAGATGATCTTATGGCAAGAAAGTACAAAAGGTAGACTGGTTTGTGTGCGGTAACGTAATTGCGAAATAACCCATTTCTTGCATTTTTAGGAATGTCAATGTATTGTGTATTTAGAGGTTTTTCTCACTTATAAGGATATGTTTGAGAAGTAATTTATACACAGGCATAAAATCTGGGATCTGTTAGTAACAGTAAATTAGTAACAGTGAAATAGTGAATTCTTAATGTGAACAATTCCTGATGCAGGCAGAGCTTTTTTCTTCCTCTAGCAAATTGAATTTACTTTCAACTTGAGCCACTTAACAAGAATATTAAACATTTCTACATAGCTGCATTCATAGAATAGTTTGGTCATATCAACCACACATCCCAACCATATGGGAAAGGAGAGGAGGGTGTTCTGATACTAAAGGATGGGTTGAAGAAGTACAGCAAAAGCATGTTAGTTCAGAAAATGTTTGGAAAGTTAAGAAATAACAAAGTGCAGAAAACACTAGTGGGATTAGTTTATAGTCCTTTTGACAATAGTTATAGCGTCACGCAATATGAATCAGAAAATTTGAGGAACATGCAACAAGAATAATGTACTAATTGTGGGCGAATTTAATTTTATTGTAGGTTGGGCAAATCGAATTTGCAATATTAGTGTGGAGGATCATTTCTTGGATTGAATTCAAGATGGATTTCTACATTATTATGCTGAAGAATGAAGTAAAGAATGGGCTACTTTCAATCAAAAACTGTGTGCTGATATGGCATTAACTAACAATCCTGGAGATGCCTGGTTGCGGTAGGCCTGGAAACGGGGTCTTCTGGTTATCGGCAAGGTGTTGGTGGCAGCGGAACCAGGGTCTCCTGGTCGTCAATGAGGCAATGGTGGCAGTGGAGCTGCGGGTCTCCTGGTTATGAGGTGAGTGTGGGTCCAGCATCTGCAGCTTGTTGGCAAGGTGATCCCAGAGACGAAGAGTTGACACCTGAAGAATGGTGACTCCGATGATGTTGGGTCCAGCACAAGTGGCAACGCTGGTATCATTGGTCAGCAGGCTCATGGAGAGGCTAAGAGCGAAGATCTACTTTCTTTCAACTTTATATCTTTATTCTTTTTAATTCTTAGAATATTCAAATGGTGCCAGATTGTCATGACATAATTAAATCATCATAGAATCCCAGCAGTGTGTATACAGGCCATTCAGCTCATCAGGTCCACAACACCTCCCCCCACCACCGAAGTGCATCCCACCCAGAACCACCCACCTACCCTATCCCTGTAACCCTGCATTTCCCATGGCTAATCCACCTAGCCTGCACAATCCTTGATACTATGGGCAATTTAGCCTGGCCAATCCAACTGACCTGCACATCTTTGGTCTGTAGGGGGAAACTGGAGCACCGGGAAGAAACCCACACGGACATGGGGCGAGTGTGCAAATTCCACAAAGACCAAGGCTGGAATTGAACCCGGGTCCCTGGCACAGTTGAAGCTTTTCACTGTATTTTACTTTGATGTTCATTGCCGGGAACAAGTGACAATAAATCACTGTAATAAAGGAAGGCTGATAGAATTGATAGCTTTTTACATTGAGTTTGAGTGACTTAATTGAATCCAAAACTAAAATGTCAATAAAGTGAACTGTGTGTGTGTATGTTTTCCTGTCAATGGAGTGTTTTAGTGTGAGGAAGCTGGTGCACTGCAGTTACCACACACTTCTGGCTGACCAGGAAACCTCTGCTACTGTTCCCATATTTTGGATGGATTTACAAGGTTGTTAATTAATCTGTTTGACTGTTCATTCACACACCTTGCATGGACTTCAATTCCTGAGGTGGGGCATGAACCCAGTATTTCTGGTCCAGAGGTAGAGACTCCACCATGTCATCACAAGACATTATTGTAGGTAATAAAGGAATATTTGCTAAAAAAAAAAGTGGAGATTAGATCAGAAAATAAGTATCAGTATATTTTATTAGACATTTAAAGAAATAATTCATAATTTGCAACAAATGTGGAATCTCATAAGAAACGTCAAAGGGAAATTCATCCAACTATTACTAAAAAGAGAAGTTAAAGATGGTATTAGACTAATGAAAGAGGCTTGTACTCTTACCAAAAAGTGCTTGTGCTGAGAAAGAGAAAACAAAATAGGAGCGTAAATAGCAAGATACACAAAAAGTTGTGAAAGCTCTTGGTAATAATGTAAAAAGGGAGATCTTACAGAAAGTAAACATAACTCCCTAGCAAAAAGCAATTGGAGATATTCTCTTTTGGAAAGTGGAAGTGGCACTGACATTAAACAAATACTTTTGTCTCTTCGAGTAGAAGGCTCAAAAATTGTTTAGAATTTGTGGGGAACTTAGGATCTAGGGAGAATGAGACATTGAAAAAAATTAGTATTGTCAAAGAAATTGTACAAGAGAAATTAATGGGAACAAATCCCACAATCCTTTGAACCAGTTGGCTTATATCAGTTGGAGGTGGCGATGGAGATAGTGGATCCTTCGCTTTGTATTGATTTTCCAGAATTCTCTTGACTTTAGATTAGGCCTTATGGATTGGAAGGTAGCAAACCTGAACCCCTATATTCCAGAAACAATGGAGAGATAAAACAGGAGGTATAAGGAGTTAATTTGACACAAATAGAGAAAATGCCAAATTTTTACTAGCAACATGGAACTTGATTTGGGCCTACCCCAATGGCAAGGTGGATCTGGAGGTCACTGGGGATCTGATACAGGTCCGGGGTGGTAAGTTGAATCCAATTATTTTGTGAGAGCGGTGGCTCTGTCAGTGAGCACCCACATCACATAATTGGCTGTCCAGGAGCTAGCTGCAGATTTTAAATAGGAAATTTTTATTGTAGTCTTTTAAAGAAAGCTCTGCACTTTGAAACTCCAGCATCCAGATTTCTGTTATTCCCAACATTCCAAAGTGCAGGGAGAAGGTCACTTAGGCGTCACACAAGGTCATTCAGTGTCATCAGTGGTTCTAAATAATACCGGAGGTGTGAAGTCCAGCTGATGCATCCCTTCAGGGTACAAGATTGAAGAAGGTCACAGTAGATGCTCACTATGCTGCCGCTGCTGCTACTGCTGCCACTGTTTCTCCTTTTCTTTTTGCAAGCAGCCTTCTATGAACAACCTTGGTTATCCGAACATCAATTATCCGAATTTTGGATTATCCAAACAAGATCTCAAGGTCCCTTAAAAATGTTATCTGTTATCCAAATAATCAGTTACCCGAACAATCAATTATCCACACAAACTACTCCCTGCCCGTCTCATTTGGATAATCGAGGTTGTTCTGTACATCCCCTTCCATGTGCAAATCAGATCTGTGATATTATTCTGCACCTCATTTTGAGCACTGCCCCTTACAATCTTGGACTCAGTATCTCTGTGTTCTTAAATTCCTGTATGAAACTCCAGTCCTCTTGGCAGCTCGGCAAGTTTTTAACAGCAAGAAAAGATCTCAAAATTTAATCCAAAACTCTGTAACTCAGACTCATGATGTCCAAATGGCTCTCACAGTGAGTCAAGGAAGCCAAATGTATGTAACAAACTTGCACTGATGGGTTACTAACAGCATGAGAGACACAAATGTTTATCAATAAATCAAGGAGGAGAACGTGAGGACTGCAGATGCTGGAAGTCAGACCTGAAAATGTGTTGCTGGAAAAGCGCAGCAGGTCAGCATCCAAGGAGCAGGAGGATCGACGTTTCGGGCATGAGCCCTTCTTCAGGAATGAGGAAAGTGTGTC
>NC_057712.1:67826408-67836984 GCF_004010195.1 Chiloscyllium plagiosum | reverse complement strand
CCTTCCTAACCTGCAATCTTCTTCCTGACCTCTCCGCTCCCACCCCCACTCCGGCCTATCACCCTCACCTTAACCTCCTTCCACCTATCGCATTTCCAACGACCCTCCCCCAAGTCCCTCCTCCCTTCCTTTCATCTTAGCCTGCTGGACACACTTTCCTCATTGCTGAAGAAGGGCTCATGCCCGAAACGCCGATTCTCTTATTCCTTGGATGCTGCCTGACCTGCTGCGCTTTTCCAGCAACACATGTTCAGCAATAAATCAAGGAGGCAGGATTAATTTGCATTGATTGGCAATTAAGTTATATGCAAGTAAATAATTAAGCATATTAATAAGCTTCTAACCACTGATGATCAATGTTAACTGATCACCTCGGCCTAATTGTTCAGTCTGACTTATAACCTTTTGCGCAATTCTCTCTGCTCACACACCATCTTACCCACTCTAATAGCTCCAAAAATGGTAGTGAACTGCCTTTGATTGTTTGCTGGATAGAGTCAAACTCTAATGTTTGTTTGTTTCTTCATATGCTAATGCACAGAACCGACCTGCTTCAGTGACTACGTATGTATATAAAAATATTTTTAATGAAAAAGTTCATTTTTGAAATAAAAAAAATACACTTAGAAAAGCATAATATAATTGGGTCAAGTCAATGTCGATTTATAAAAGACAAGTTACGTTTGAGAACATTTTTTTTGAGGTTGTGATTTGGAGCTGAGGTAATGAGGAATTGGTGGATGGAAGACTTTCTTGGCTCAGGGCTGGAATGCAATTCAAGGATGTACACTTTGCCAACTCATGCTCTGCCTTTTAAAGATGCTGAAATGAACACCCATCAACCAATTAACAGCTGCCTGGCGGGAAGTCAACCAATTGACAGATAATGTGTAGGAGCCCCAAGGCAGGATATTTGGGAAGGGGAGGTCAGGTCCTGAAACAATTCAGTGACAGCCACCTATTTTAAATGCATCCTGATATGTGTTGGTGGCAGCTATGTTGTAATTAGTGGTCAAAGGTCAGGAGTTTGGCCAAAGAAGACTGACCAATCCATTGAACTACTGGAGATTGTTTTCAATTATGGTGACTACTATGCCAACAGTGTACTAGCCAAGACCCTTGGCAGGGAAAAAAGAACTTTTGTGCACCCCTGTCCCAGTTCTGCTATGAATATCAGTGTCTCACATCCCTACCAATCTAGGCAAGTCCCAGCTTGTGATTAGCAATTGGAAAATGTTTGTTTATGAAGGAACTGAATGCACCGTGGATCTTCATCAGGACCATGCAGTGTGAAGTTGAGGCTTTGGAGAAAGTACACACACCACTAAATAATACATTTACCCAACCATAAAAAAACACAAAGGATTGAGGATGCCGGAAATCAGAAGCAAAATGATGAATTGTTGAAAAAACTCAGCAGATCAGGCAGCTTCTGTGGAGACAAAGCAGAGTTAATGTTTTGGGTCCAGTGATCCTTCTTCAGAAACCTGCAATTTATGATTTTGTTTTTATGTGTCAGCAGCACCACATGTGACAGAACCTGCAGCTTCACATATTGGACTTATCGATCATCTGAGGTCTCATTGAATTGAACTAGAAACAAGTTATCTTCAATCATGAGGGACTGCCGTAGAAGGAGAAGGATGTGTAAGTCATCAGCACAGGCAAGTCAACTTTCAATTTGCAGTTCAAATTTATCAATATGTGGGTCAACAATGAATACAATTTTTCATGTTGAAGTAATTGAGAAACAAATAAAGATCTGAAAGCATTTCAGGACCACAAGGAAGAAATTGGCATGAACTCAGATTTAGCAACATTCTCAACAAACAGAAAAATAAATTAAGAAAATACTTGATCTATCAGCATACATATCCCACTTACGTTTATTTTCTTTTTCGTGACTTTCATTAACTCACTGATGTGTTTATCTTTCCCAGCCTTGCAGCATTTTTATGACTGTGCATGGAGTTCTTGTAGGTTTTGAAAGACTGGAGGGCACAGCAGGGATGTTGTGTGAAAGTGAGAAAAATAGATGAATGGGTTTGCTAGCATTGCCCTTCCAAGTGTTCTACGAAAACACTGATAACATGAAAATTCTGAAGTAATTCTATACAACATCAAACTATTTACTGATGTATAACTTGGGCTATGTTGCTATTAATTCTAATTTATTTATTTGAATGCAAATACATCTATCTAGGTAGGCAGTAAAAGGTTATACAATACTGTACATCATACCACCTCACAGCATGTACTATAATTTCCTAGTAAAGTACCTGATAACTTACACAAATGTTCTGACCTACTGTTAAGAGAGCTTTTTGCTACACAAGCTACAAATGCAGTAAGCTCCTTATTGCTTTTACGTTCACCAGTTTAAACTCATATGGCCCCACAAGGATCTGTAAAATCAGTGGGGAAGGTTCACATTAGAACTCAAGAGTTTTCCCAGCTGTAATAAATGCTTTGTTCTTTCTGAAGCTGATGTTTCATTATAAATGAAATCAGCTGTTAACAGGTTTCGATCCTTCATCAGAAGTCAACATCTCATGTTCTGTTCCACTGTACACTTGATAAGGTTTTCAAATCACTTGCTGTTTTTAATAGGGTCTGGCATTTACAGGTTGAAGAAACAAAATCCAAAATCCAAGGAAGATTTGATTAGCCACTTGAAATAAGCAGAAGATTATGTGAAAGAATAATGCTGAAGTATCATGCTGAAAAATAATAAAAACATCCACACTGATGTTATCCAAATGGCTAGATTTCATACAGGTTGGGGTGGTCTTCTTTCATATATGTTCTCAATCAATTCTCACTGATTAAAAGGGAGGATCATTATGTGTATCAGTGTACACTTTATGGGGAGTGAGATTATGTATTATATGGTAACGTCATTGCTATATAATGTTATTTGGTTGCTATATTGGCTTTGGCATAATTACGCTGGTTTCAATTATTGAGAAAAAATCCATCTGGCCAGTCCACCACTGATAAACAGACAGGTACACACGGACCCCTCCCTGCTCCACTTATAAAGATGAAAGGGTTTAATGTTCAGGATACGTGTTTAATAAAATGGAATGGGACAAGAAAATGTAGATAACAATTTACTTGAACTTTTGTAAGTTATTTGAAAATGTTGCGTATGTAAGTCTTTTAAAGTTGATGAAAGATCAAAACTGCAATTCTTTGGATTGTAGTCTCGATGATTACCCAAAAATTGTGTTCAGTGGTACTGTCCATATTGACCTCACTGAGACTGTGAGTCAGCAGGAAGGCACATCATTAAGAGAAATAAGAAGGAAGAACATGCATTGATACATTATTCTTTATCACCACAGACTACCCAACGATGTTCCACAGCTAATGAAGAAACTTTGACAGTAGGTCCTACAATCACAATGAGATAAATGTCCAGATAATATGTTTTAGTGATAGTAATTGAGAGGTAAATATTGGTCAGAGCAACAAGTGAATCACCCAGCTCTTTTTCGAACAGTACCTTGGGATCGATGAAGCTTAAACAACAGCAGATGTATTCTGATGCACGTAAATATATTATTTTGTATAGGCAATTGCTAGTCAGTTTGGGTTTCATGATTACTTTGGAGCACCTTAAGCCTTTTGGGGAAGAGTGGATGGGATAGAAAATTTATCCAAATTGCACTAATTAACAAAAAAAAAATAGGTTTTAATAGTGAGTTTCATCACAATTAAAAAATATATGTTTTGCACTGAACATTTTGAACGGAAACTTTTGAGAACTGACTGATAAAATCTGCTGAGTCTCAGACCAAGGTCACCTCGGGTAACACCAAGGTCAATCTGTCGAAGAGTACTTTGTTGTGATCCTATTTTTGCAAGTAGCATTTCTAACAAAGTTCAGAGATGCAGCCAGAGCTTTAAGGTATGAGTAATGTGAATTTGAGAACATTACGGACGATGTGATTTTTTTTCTGTACTGAGTGCAGGAGACTCAGACACATTGTTAACACATTTGATTGGCTATTACGGGATGGGCTAAATTTGACATTGGCTGAAACTCAAATGAAACAATAGTGTCTGCACCCAAATCGTCTTACTGTCCATTGAAGTCAATAGAAGAAATTGGGAAGTTTATAACATAGGCTACCACATTACTGGCAAATCATTATCATTGCTTTGCAACATTGTTGAAATAATGATTTGGAGACACCAGTGTTGGACTGGAGTGTACAAAGCTAAAAATCACCTAAAAGTTAAAAATAATATTCTCCACAATAACCTGATGAAGGAGCAGCGCTCTGAAAACTAGTGCTTCCAAATAAACCTGTTGGACTATAACCTGGTGTTGTGTGATTTTTAACTTTGTTGAAATTAATTTTTTCTCTCTTATTTCAAAGCAGTTCTTTCTATACAAAAGATTTTCAGATTTTTCTGTGTATATGTCATATACATGTCTTTTTTTTCTTTTATGTTAGGTAACATATATCGACTGTGTGTGATTAACTGAATTTATCAGGTAAAAGTAGTTGTTTCAGAAATATTCTCCACATTTTTTAAGAACTTGAATATCTTGCTTAATTACAATTTTAGAGCAATCACTTGCCAGTTTGATTAATTTAGAATATATTTTTCCTCAAATGCTTACAGTAGGGAAGCAAGTGACTTATTACATCAAGCTTAATGCAACATACAGCTAAATTTTCAAAGGCAATGTAGATTTCTCTCAAAAACTTTTAAAAAATTATAAAGGATGGTTGGCATAAGTTCAAGAGAACATTCCCTGCATCTGCTGTTTTCTTTCAAAAGTATAGAATAAGTTCATTCACATGTTGTGGATTAGTAAAGGAATTACATTATAGTATTAAATGGATCAGTATAGAGTCCAGGTCAATGTTTCTTTTACTCAAAACAGGAAAGCTACATTATCATTAAGTATTCTTATTTAATACAAAGCAACCCTTCACAAGAATTGACTGGATCTTTTCCTGGAAATATTTGCATAAGTCACTGGGGTGCATTTAATCAGTCAATCAATGGGGGGAGAAAACTTTCATGTCACATGTAACATGTTAAAGAGGAGAATATTTTAATTTTTCCTGCCTAAACCTCTGCTTCTTACTAAGCAAAACCTTTGCTTGATTTGCAAAAAATCAATTTTGCTAACTATCTCACTTTTACTGTATTTCTTTGATCACAAATAATTTTATTTCTATCACAATGACCTTCAATAACTAAGTACTCACATGCGGCAACAAACTAGATCTACCCTTTATGTCCTGGGGAGTTTATGCTGCTGATTTTTACTTGGTTAAATAAAACAAACAACAAACACCTTGCTGTCATTCTAACATTGCTAACCTGGGCTTCCTACATTGTTCTGGAAAACAACACAAGTTTGAAGAACAACACCTCAATTTCTGATTAGGCGTTTAACAGCCAATCGGACTCAATATTGAATTCCACAACTTTTTCCACCATTTTTCTTTCATTCTCCCAAAACTGCTCCTCCCTCGCCCCTGTGGCTGTGCTCTCTTTACTTTGGTCTCAGCAGAGAGGATGCATTTTCTCCCTTTCACACCTTAATTTACACCCCTTTTATATCTCTGTTTTCCTTTTATCACAATTGGCAATCGCTTTGCTTTTGCGTAGGCCCTCTATGCCATTAATTCTCCTCACTTCTCAGTTTCTGTTAGAAGTACAACAACCACCACTTTCCAACCCTTTCAGTTCTGAAGAAGAGTCATATCAAATTCAAAATGCGATCTCTGATTCCATCTCTGCAGATACTGCCAGATCTGCTGGGTTTCTATAGCATTTTGTGTGTTAATAAGTTGCTAATGCTTCCACTTTTCACTCTACCAACAGAAAAAAATGATTGCGACGTGAGGATACCTTCACTCCAATGAAGGTATGTATACTTAAAGAGGATTGAGAGTAAGTAAGAAGAGAAATGTTTCATTTTATTTATGATTCCAATTCAAATGTAGTGCTGACGTTAAAATAAATTGGAAACTCATAACATTTTGTCACTTTGATCTGTGAAGAATTCCACACATCGAGCTATTTTGTACAAGTTATTATTCCATGTTGATTCACAACTAACTGGATACTCAGAAATAGTATAATATGCTGAGATGAGCATTCATCAAATTTGAATGTTTCCAAATAAACCTGTTGGACTATAACCTGGTGTTGTGTGATTTTTAACTTGCAAATTTGAATGATATGATTTGTCTTTCTTTTCTTCTGTCCTCATCTGCAAGGTTTTGGCCATGGACTTGCATCGTATTAGTTCATAATTATGTGCAAAGTACTGCAGTAGTTTGCCAGTACATTTTGCAGGATGGCTGATTAGAAGACTTTCCTGATCTTATCACCTGCCCTCAGACACATTGAAAGGATTTAGAGGCAGCAAATCAACCTGATTGCAAGTGCACTTTCCATGACCAAGGCAGGTCAAGCAATTTTTCCTTTTTGCAATCCTTGCAATCATTACTATATTTCTAATTCCTTGATGTTCTCCTATTCTCTCCTTTAGGTAGCACACCCACATTTTTCCTACCAATAATGCTGAGCTGCGTACCTGTAATTCTATGGAATGTTCCGTCACTCTTATTAAATGTAGGAATTACACTATTTATCTGACAGATTTCTAAATCTTTCTCTAACAAATGAAGTTGAGGTAGAATGTTTCTGCTATATCTTCCCTAGATTCTTTCAAAACGTCTGAATGCAATCCAGGATTTTATCTTGTTTGAGTTTGTTTAGTTTATTCAATACATCCCATTCTTAGTTTTAATTATTCTTTTTATTCGGTCTATCATTCAATATTATGATCAACTATTTTATCTCAGTATTACTATCAAGGCTCATACATGAAGAAAAGACTCCAATGTGCGTGTGCAGCCAGTCGTGAAACTGTACTCAAGTAACTATACTTTCTTTCAGCCCAAAACAATAATATCTAATGATTGGTAAATAGTTGGTACATTTTACTTTTTAAATCTCAAGATGATTTGAAGCATTATAAGACTATGCTTAGAAGAACATTATAAGAGCATGATTAGTAGTTATACAGTTGGTAGTTAAATGGTGTCCCATGGATTAGTTTCTTACAGGGATACATGGTGGCACAGCAAAATAAATAGTAATATTATTATGTACTGGAAATAATGGCAATAATGTCAGATTCAGCAAAAGAAGGAGAATGATTGGTGTAAGAAACAAATAAGTTGCAAACAGGATTTGGATGATGAAGTCAATATTTGTGATATGGAGAAATGAAATGCGTTTGGCTTGCTTTTACTGAGAAGGTTAAGATGAGTTCAAAATGACAAATCCTGTTATACGCTCGCAGTGATGTTTTTTGGTAAAATTATCAACAGGAGAGATTTCACCCCCTAGATGGCAGTCTGTTCCATAAGATAACATTATTCTTATGCCAAGATTAACTTATAAGTTCCATCAGTTGTCCTCTCGTTGTTACATGAAGAATTCTGTGTTTTAGACAGATCCTCACAATTTTAAGAAGTGAGCACGATTACGTTTTCCAGTGTGGTAGAATTAATTTTCTGTTCAGAAATTAATGGCTTGGACATTTGATTTATCTTCGGTGTCCTTTGCATAATTTCCTTTTTAAGTATGAGCTAGAATTTGTGAATTCTGCTCAAGCTGGCAAGGATATGTGTGGACCCAGAGAAATGCAAGGGCAGTCACATGTCAGATACCCACTGGCAAGAATACCACAAGCGGCAAGGTAACAAAACAGGAAATGTGGTCATTAGTGATGGGAAGCTCATTGATATGCTTATTATCCACTTGCGAATAATTTAAATACAATTTAATCATGTCTCCCTGATTTAATAAAACTCACACCTTCAGTAATTTGCCTGTTGAAAGCAAGCAATTGAAATGTGACTTTTGTTCTCACAGTGGGAATCAGGAGACTGGATCACAGAGCCCTGGATTGATCTTTGGGATGTTTCCTTCGTATAAAACTTGCTGAGCTGCTACTCTTAGGAATGGAGCTTCAGGCAATCAGTTAAGAACCCAGTAATGTCTTCAAAATTCAAAGGGGCAGTGAAGAACTGAGGCTATGTAAAGGAGCCATTCTTAAATTGGTATCAGAGACCTGAGTCCTTGAGGGCAGGGCATGTAGAAGCTGCCTGCAAGGAAAGAGAGAGGCAGCAGCAGTATGGGAATCATTCACTTTGTCCTTCTTCTTCTTTGCTGGAGGGCATACGATAGTGTGACTGTGACTTTTTGGACTTTATTTGAACTGATTCACCTTACAGGATGTTTTGTGTAACACCAGAGGAATCTTCTATAGAATTCATTGCCACAGAAGGCTGTGGAGGCCAGGACTGAGTATACTTAAGACTGAGATAGATAGGTTCTTGAGCATCAAGGGGATCAAGGGTTATGGGGAGAAAGCAGGAGAATGGATTTGAGAAATTTATAAGCCATGATTGAATGGCAGAGTAGACTCTATGGGCTTAATGACCTAATTTCTGCTCCTATGTCTTATGGTCTCAGGGTCTTCTCCCTGCCTTTGGAATATCTTCTTTTATACTGAAACAATAAAAATTCAGATGTTGGAAACTTAAACCGTAGATCTTCCTTTGAAAGCCTATGGAACGATGGTGCAGGCTGGTTGCCTTTAAAATGTAACGTTAGGTCTTGCATGACCATCAGGTGATGCGGGTTTCCCAACATCCGAGTCATTCCATGCAATGTGATTTAATGACAAGCCCATGTCACCCAGATTGATAAACTTATCACCATGTAAGTAGGCTTCAGCTAATCACCACTTGACTCAGTTTTGTAATTAATGTAATTGCAGCAAGTATGATTTTTAAAATTTGCTTTCCCAATAGATGTGATAAATTATTTGAATAATATTTATAAATTGAATCAACATGAACAATGTTACACCGAGAGGTGTTTCCTGGAGGTTTGAGAGGTAACCTGATAGATCATGATAAAACCATGAGGGGTATAAAATAGGTGAATGGCAGGTGGCTTTTTCCTAGGGTGGGGGAGTTTCAAGACTAGGGGCATATTTTTAAGGGGAAAGGAGAAAGATTTGAAAAAGACATGAAGGGCAGGTTTTTTTTTACACAGAAAGTGGTTCGTGTGTGGAATGAATTTCCAGAGGAAGTGGTATATGCAGGTACAATTACAATATTTAAGAGACATTTAGATAGGTACATGAATAAAAAATGGAGAGATATAGGTTGGCCGGTGGGACTAGTTCAGTTTGGGATTATGCTCAGTATTGACTAGTTGGACCAAAGGGTCTGTTTCCATGCTGAATGACTGTATAACTCTATTAGATTATTTACAGTGTGGAAACAGGCCCTTCGGCCCAACAAGTTCACACCGAACCTCCAAAGAGCAACCCACCCAGACCCATTCCCCTACATTTACCCCTTCACTTAACACTACGGGCAATTTAGCATGGTTCAATTCACCTAATCTGCACATCTTTGGACTATAGGAGGAAACCGGAGCACCCAGAGGAAACCCACGCAGACACGGGGAGAATGTGCAAACTCCACACAGACAGTCACCCGAGGCAGGTACTGAACCGGGGTCTCTGGCACTGTGAGGCAGCAGTGCTAACCACTGTGCCACCGTGCCACCTATTTGCACATTCTCCCCGTGTCTGCGTGGGTTTCCTCCGGGTGCTCTGGTTTCCTCCCACAGTCCAAAGATGTGCAGGTCAGGTGAATTGGGTATGCTAAATTGTCCATAGTGCTGGATGCATCAATCAGAGGGAAATGAGTCTGGGTGGGTTACTATTTGGAGGGTCGGTGTGGACTTGTTGGGTCGAAGGGCCTGTTTCCACACTGTAGGGAATCTAAAAAAAAATCTAAAAAAAAGTATATAGTTTGACAAGCTGGAAAGCAAAACTCAATTCAACGATCCAGATATGAAGCAAAACTTCTTTATCTGGTGTTGGTGAACTCTGGTATTCTGTTGTAATCCTGTCTTAAGAACAAAGGGACTCTGATTGAACAGTTCAGAAACATTCCTGCTTGGCTTTACCCACACTCCCTAGCTATGACCAGTCCTTGGGTGAAGTTCCTCAACTTGTTTGCAGACAGGATATCACAAACTGTTAAGCTCCTAGTTCAGGAGGAGAGAACTGGCTCCCCTTGGTTCTTTAGCAGACCCTTTGGTTGTTCGTAACAAGGTTATAGAATCATAGAGTCATAGAGATGCACAGCATGGAAACAGACCCTTCGGTCCAATCAGTCCATGCCGACCAGATATCCTGACCCAATCTAGTCCCAACTGCAAGCACATGGCCCATATCCCTCGAAACCCTTCCTATTCATATACCCATCCAAATATCTCTTAAATGTTGCAATTGTACCAGCCTCCACCACTTCCTCTGGCAGCTTATTCCATACACGCACACCCCTCTTGTGAAAAAGTTGCACCTTAGGTCTCTTTTATATCTTTCCCCTTTCACCCTAAACCTATGACCTCTAGTTCTGGACTCCCTGACCCCAGGGAAAAGACTTTGTCTATTTATCCTATCCATGCCCCTCATAATTTTGTAAACCTCTATAAGGTC
>NC_057712.1:67823769-67826362 GCF_004010195.1 Chiloscyllium plagiosum | reverse complement strand
GTGTCATCTGCAAACTTACTAACTGTACCTCTTATGCTCGCATCCAAATCATTTATGTAAATGACAAAAAGTAGAGGACCCAGCACCGATCCTTGTGGCACTCCACTGGTCACAGGCCTCCAGTCTGAAAAACAACCCTCCACCACCACCCTCTGTCTTCTACCTTTGAGTCAGTTCTGTATCCAAATAGCTAGTTCTCCCTGTATTCCATGAAATCTAACCTTGCTAATCAGTCTCCCATGGGGAACCTTGTCCAATACCTTACTGAAGTCCATACAGATCACATCTACCCTCTACCCTCTTTGTTACTTCTTCAAAAAACTCAATCAAGTTTGTGAGACATGATTTCTCACGCACAAAGCCATGTTGACTATCCCTAATCAGTCCTTGCCTTTCCAAATACATGTACATCCTGTCCCTCAGGATTCCCTCCAACAACTGGCCCTATTCTCTCCCTCGTTACTCTTTTGTCCTTAATGCATTTGTAAAAACTCTTTGGATTCTCCTTAATTATATTTTCCAAAGCTATTTCATGTCCCCTTTTTGCCACCCTGATTTCCCTGTTGAGTATACTCCTACTTCCTTTATACTTTTCTAAGGATTCACTCGATCTATCCTGTCTATACCTTACATATGCTTCCTTCTTTTTCTTAACCAAACCCTCAATTTCTTTAGTCATCCAGCATTCCCTGTAGCTACCAGCCTTTCCTTTCACCCTAACAGATTTTAAAAGGATCCTTTCCCTTGAAGATACCATTCTCCCAGTCCCAATTTAACTTACATATTAAAAGGAGCAACAAGACTTTCTTCAAATAATAAGAACAGTAAGTTTACTAATTACTAAGAACAAATAGTCATGCAACATTCATATGTACATTAAAATTAAGAGGTGAGTCAAAGATAAAGGCTTTAAAAAAGTACCAGACTTTAAATTGTTCCTGAAGAACAGATAGTTCTAATAGATTTCACTGGTGATGTTGATATTGCTGGTTGAACAGTTGATTTTGAGATTCTTGGCTTTCTAGCTTGATTGAAACTTCTTAGTCCTGATTCATTTTGGCAGTGGCTGACTAGCAGCGTTCAGAGTGAGGGTTTTGCCCTTCCTTTACTTGAGGTGCAGGGGTGTTTAGATGGCTACTTTCAGAGCTGTGAACCATACAGCACAGTAGTCCACATGCTGGGGCATCACCCACTAACACCCCCAGAGCAGTCAGGAATCTCACTTTTAACCCAATATACTGTGTGTTCCTAAAAGGGAGGAATGATCTTTTTTTCTCAGCCAGACTGCTGCCTTTTTGCCAAGATGTTCACAGTCTGAGATATTCCCAGAAGATTACAAATTCACTTTGACATGCGTTTTCTCCCTTTGAAGCTTCTTTAACAAAACATCAGATGTCATTTCAGAGTTCATCTCTGCAAGCAGCCACTGAATACATTCTGCAGGCAACTTGTGACCATAAGCCTATTTTTTCTTTTAAAACACATGTTGTAACTAAAGTTTAATATACCCATAGGTGACCCAAGGTTAAAGTGTGGTCACAATATTTACCCCACATAATGAATTGAACACAAACATTGACTTGCTTGTTAAAATGGCCATCAGCTTTTCAAACACTGCCTTGCATTCCTCAATACTTAACAGCTTTGCTTTTCTGTGTAACAGGTTTGTCAGTAGTTCAGCTACTGTACTGAAGTTTGGGAAAGCTTTTAGGTCGACCTTAACCGTTGAAATGTGGCTGGGGTATTTCAGAGTCCGAAGACTTGGGTTGACAGTAGGGATTACTCATTTGAAGCAATGGAGGTGGAGATTTTCTTTATGTGGACAGCCAAGGGATCCTGCCAGCACCCTTCAGGACATTTATATTGGTAAAGTAGGCTTCTTTACCCACCCTATTTGTGCAATCTTCCAGCTGTGGGGAGATATCTGGTAGGTGTAGGCTCTGATCACTACATTAATGATTTGGTAGTCAATGCAGAGCCTTGTGGAACCACCTGACTTTGGCACAAGCACAACATGATGAGGTCTAACTACTGCTGCTGGGTTTTATTAGTCGGAGGCATCTAGTCAATCTCGTTCTCAATCTGGGCAGGCTTTCATAGGTCTAGCCAACAGGGATGTTGCCTTATGGAAGAGTTTCTTGCATACCTACATCATGCAGAGATAGGGTCTTGCAGTCTTGTATTCTCTGCATAATCCCTTAGGTACAGAGAACAAACTGATTCAGTCCACTTACTATGCTGCACCTAGGTAAATGAGTAAATGAGTAAGACCTGCATATCCACCAAGGATATGCAGGTCTTTGGACTCCTCCATCGTCAGACCACAACAAAATGACGGTTGGAGGAAGAATGCCTCATCTTCCGCCTAGGAACCCTCCAACCACAAGGGATGAACTCGGATTTCACCAGTTTCCTCATTTCCCCTCCCCCCACCCTGTCTCAGTCAAATCCATCGAATTCAGCAATCTTTTCCTAACCTGCAATCTTCTTCCCGACCTCTCCGCCCCCACCCCAGTCTGACCTATCACCCTCACCTTGACCTCTTTCCACCTATCACATTTCCGACGCCCCGCCCCCAAGTCCCTCCTCCCTA
>NC_057712.1:67732815-67823155 GCF_004010195.1 Chiloscyllium plagiosum | reverse complement strand
GTCAGGTGAATTGGCCATGCTAAATTACCCGTAGTGTTAGGTAAAGGGGTAAATGTAGGGGTATGGGTGGGTTACGCTTCGGCGGGTCGGTGTGGACTTGTTGGGCCGAAGGGCCTGTTTCCACACTGTAAGTAATCTAATCTAATCTAATCTAATTAAAATGGAGTAAAACTGGTGGATTCATTGGTGATTGCCTGGTGACAAACAGAAGAAACTCTAACCCTTTATGCTAATCATAGGGATACTCTTGGCACTATATCCTTGTCCTTATTTTTAGGGACCATTGTAGTGCCCCCTATGATGGTTGACGATACAACACAACACTTCCGCTGGCTGATGCCCAAGTCACCCATTACTTCTTTGGATATTTTTGACATTTAAGTTAAGTCCTGATCCGACAGTGGATCTCAGTAAAGAATTGGGTGACTTCAATCTCCCTGAAGTTTTGCCATAATGTCTTTTAGCAGATATGGATGTCAGAGAAACAGCTTCTTGGAACTAGATAGCCATGTCCATGATGTTAGGGATATACTGGTAGCCCCCTTTTTATTTTGGTCAGGGGTCCCATAGAGTCCACTCGTGCTTTACTGATTGGTTCACCAAAAACCAGCACAGAAATCATTGGTGCAGGTTGTATTGAAGTTTGGGGCTTTCCTGCAGCTTGGCATGTGTGGTGGATGTGTCCAAAACCTTAAGACATCTCTGTGGAGCTCTGGCCTGTAGAAATGCTAGCTGATGAATGCATATACTGACATACCCAGCCATCAGAACTTTGTGAGCTAGGTGAAATATTCCCCTATGCCACCTTGATGGCACCACTATTTGGTGGAGCACTGCCCATTCTTTATTTACAGCTCTGTGAGGGGAAGGCATCATTTCTTCACTAGCACCTTGTTTTTAATTCAGTAACTTTCAGGGACAACGTCTCCTTCAGCTTCAGTGTGAGCAGCCTGATCTAGTGTTTTTTTTAAACAATGGATCAGTTTGTTGGGCTGTTACTAAGAAAGTTATAATAATAACCTCTTTGGTGTCTTCTAGACTCCTGAAAAAAATTTAAATATTTGAATATAGCCAGATAGATTTTGTTAGGCAATGGAATCAAATGTTATCGAGGTAGGTGAGAATGTGGAATGCGAAACACAAACAGTAGAACCTTGATTTTATTGAATGGCAGAGTAGACTTGACGGACCGAATGGTCTATTTCTGTACCTAATACATACAGTTAGATGTTCCTTAGGCAGCCAAGCTGTTCAGTTTTAGTCTGAAGTTAATCTATTGCTGACTGGCCACATGCAAGCGAGGGAGGCCTTGCTGTGGTGTGGCATGTAAACCCTATTTACACTTATAAATGGGATTTTGGCTGAACTTCTGTAGAAGTTACGGAGGCAATTCCAGGGAGAATCCCTTCCAATGTTATTTGTTGCCAGGATTATTACTTGTTCTTTCAAAAATAATGAAGCAATTGTTAACACTAAGCAAATTTAAAGTTTTGTGTCTCTCACTATTGACAAGTAAGACATATTTGACTTCACGTTCACGGTTATTTTAATACTTCGATAATTTATTAAAAGGCATGAAACCAAATATGTCGCACAAGCAAGTAATGGGGATGAGGAGTTTTAATTATGTTCAGTTTTCAACCTTATTCTCAATTATTAAGAATATAACCCAGATGAAGTGCCCATAGAATTGGATATCAGTTCTGTTCATAGTGAGCACCGTCCAGTGTGTTTACGCCATTGTCTGAGACAAGTTTCCATCCATGAATCTCTAAAACTGTTGCAAAACTGAGTTTTTATTGTGGTTGTACCACTGCTTGATGTTTTGGGTGAGATTATCTTGTTATTGTTCGAAAAATTGGTTCTCTAGACTATCTCATTATGAAATGTTTGGTTTAGGTATTATTTTAAATTTCTAAAATAAAAGTTCCAGTGCCTCAAAGATTCAGACTCTCAACAAAAATATCTGCCGGAGATTTCCCTGTTCTATCTGTTCTTAGAATAACTTTTCAGATGTGATTTCTGAAGACAATAAAAATGAGATATTATCAAGATCACTTTGTGGGAATTCCATTTGTTGCCAACTGAATGTGAAACAACATATGATAGATTTAACAGACCATATTATTCCATTTTTAGCCCTGGGTAATAGACAGTGAGTACTTCTATCAGAGGGGAAAGTAGGAGGAACGGGCATGGTAAAAAAGTGAACATTTCAAATCCATAAACAGATCATATGTATCAAACTAAAAGTAATAGGTGAACTTGCATAGTATAATAATGCTTATAAAATACATTCTTGGATATTGAAAAAGAAGATGTTTTCCTGCATTATATAAAATGATATTGTGCAGCAAACATTTGTGCTAGTCCAGAAAACTAATAAACACTGAACAACAGCTTTGAGAAGCTGAGATAGCTCACGAAATCTGACAACTCATGAATAGCCCTGACATGCAAAAACAAGTTGTTACTTGGATTTTACAGCTGAAAGTGCAGGTATGAACATATTCTCCATTTGTATTGTAGGAAATGAATTAAATGAAAATCTGAAAGGGCAGGTCCAACTATTGGAAACACAAAATTAATTGCGTACTTATAGTTGCTTTGGGGCATTTTGGGACTCATACAAGGCAGAATCTTATTTCATTTGGCTCAGTGTCAAATTTATTGCATGTCATGGAGAGTTTTTCTTGTGGCTATTGTCCCATACTCACTTCTTTAACTATCTACACTGCCATTGTGGCACGCTTCTCATTCGATGCTAGCCCAACCCTCCCACTCATGGTCCCGGGGAAAACCCACCATTGCCTGGATATCCCTGAACAAACCAGCAATCCAGCAGAAGTAGGTATTGCAGATGCTGGAGATTAGAGTCGAGATTAGAGTGGTGCTGGAAAAGCACAGCAGGTCAGGCAGCATCCGCGGGGCAGAAAATCAATGTTTTGGTCAAAAGCCCTTCATCAGAAATCCTGATGAAGGGCTTTTGCGACAAACCAGCAAACTTGTTACCAGTGCCATCGTTACAAGACTGTTGCACAACAAAATAAGCTCAGTCAATGCACAGTAGCCCTGCATCGTTCCTGTCATTTTCCCCAGATAACAAGGATGTGGCGGTGGTGCAGAAGAGAATTCTTCTCTTCCCCTGGTCTGGCCCAGGATGTCATGACACTGGACTTTGCCAACCTAGTCTGAGGTTGCCACTCATGCCAGTGCACTCTCAGCCATCTGGAGGAACTCAGAGTAGGCAGAAAATCCATGACTTTCTCCTCTCCACCAGGGTAAGTGCCACCATCTAATCTCTGCGACCTCACACTCACACTCCATTTCTGCAACTACATCCACCTTTCACTAAGGCTAATGTTCTACTGTTCTCACTCTCACATACAGTGTTTTCCATCACTCGCTCTCATTTCCCCCCAGAGAGCAGTGGGGACCCCTTTCACCTCCTTTCTCTCATTACAGGAGAAAACAGCCTACAGTGCGGCAGGAAGATTCAAGGTTGGTGATGGGGTGCCTGTCATTCAGCTCCTCACCTCTTCCAAGGACAGGATCCTGACCCTGACTGCTCCAAGTGGCTGACTTACATTGCTGAAGTATCAAGAGTTACTTTACTATGCTGACTGCTCCTGACTGATGGGAGACATGGCAGCAGCATTGCAATGGAATTTGCTGGTGTGCCCTGTGTTGCAGCATGGACATGTGGTTTCAGTGGATCAGAGCTGTGCCACGATGACGATGAGGTGCTTGAAGGTGTCTCTTGCCAAGGTCCATGGATGTGGGCTCCATGCAGCTGCTGGAGGGTGACCTGAATTGCTGGTGACAGGCATCCGACATGGAGGGCCTGAGGTGATAGCAGTGAGTTGGAGCTGTCAGCTTTCATGTCAGGATTTCTTGGCATCTAGTTTTCTCACGATGGGTAGTAGGATGGGCAGCTAGATATTATTAGACCACGATGGGCAATTCCTGCAGCTGACAACAAGCAATGACCCTTGTCAATAGCTATCTTGCTGTTCCAAAGGAAGAATTGCATCTCAACATCCAGAACTATGTTGGAAAATGAAATATGTTGCTTCCGACTATTGGAAAGGCCATTTGAATTTTCACATGATCATTCCAGAGTTTTCACCGTAGCACAAGTTCTTCTGGCCCACATAAGATGCCACCTATACATTAAAAGTAAAGCACTGCACTTTATCTTAAGCCTGCAATTCTATATAGTTGATAGATTTTTAATCTAAAGAAAGAAAGCAAAATAACATTTGAAATTTCAACAAAGCAACCAAACTATTATTTCCCCAAAATTATCTTTCCCACATTCAAGTGCCGTGTCCCAGCTTTGCTGTCTCTGGATAGGTTAACAGGGATATTGTTTGGATTGAAATGCAATCATGTGCAAATGTCTTGTGACCCCTACCATAAGGGCACACACAATACACAGCCATCTTAAACATACTTCAATAAAACCTTTGTGTTGAATGCACACATAGTGCCAGAAGTGTGATTGAGATTGAGTGTATATAAAAAAAGCTACTGACACAGAGACACAGGAAAATTCAGAGCCGTGAAAGCTGCCACTAAAAGAAACTGAGAAAAGAAGATCAAAGAAGCAAGCTGCGGTTGAAATATTATTTGAGAGAAAATGATTACAGATTTTCTCTACCGGCTTCAGTTGAAACAAAAGGTGATATGAGAACAGGCAGTTTTGAAAATACAGTGGTAGAATTACAAAATAGCAGCAGGTTTGTTAGCAATCTGGAGCAGTCATAATTTCCTATATTTCTATCATTGTTGTTAAGAGACTGTTACAAGGTTTTTAATCTCTTTCCCCAAATCTCTCTGAAGAACAGGAAAAAAACACAGACTACAGAAAGTCAAAAGTTTGATTTGAACCTCAAGTGAAAATTACTTATGAAGAATATGCACTCAGCATTAGGTATCAAGCTAATAAAGCATCTATTGATCAACATATAGACTCAATAACTCAGCTTGTAGAAACCTGTGAATCTGCACAACTGAAAGATGATCTAATCAAAGATCTTGGACTTGAAGAATTTATGAATATGTGCAGAAGCTTTGAAATTGTAATTCAATCACTACAGTGCAGACCAGTTCATCCACAATGTGGAGAAGTGGCCTAGCTATGTCCGTTATGTTAAAAAGCAGCCTCAACTTTTCAAATGGAAAAATGTGGAGAAATACAACAAGTATCCACAGAAAGGTCAACAGAAAGCTTGAGGTTGAAGGACAACTTGCAAATATTGCAGAGGTCGTCACAGAAAACAAAAGAAAGCATGTCCAGCATGGGAGAAAGCATTGCTTTAATTGCAAGGAGGATAAACATTTTGTACACACGTATTTAGCTAGGTAGTAGACAAACAATAAAGGCTTCAGAGGTGTTCACCAGAGGGTTGTTGGGTGAAGATTCTGATGATTCAATATACATCTTAGAGCAATATCAAGTCTAAAGGAGAAAGATGATTTACAACCATTGCATTGAAGACAGAAGAGCAAGAGCATCAAATGGACATAAAGTGCCAGATAGACACTGGCATTTCTCATAACATTATGAAACAAAAACAGAAATTGCTGGAAATCTCAGCAGGTCTGATTGCATCTGTGGAGAGAAAACAGAGTTTATGTTTCAGGTCTAGAAACCCTTCTTCAGAACTGACGAAAGGTTCGAAAGACGGGTCACTGAACCTGAAACATTAACTCTGTTTTCTCTCCACAGATGTTACCAGACCTGCTGAGATTTTCCAGCAAGTTCTATTTTTGTATCAGATTTCCAGCATTCGCAGTTCTTTCAGGTTTTTGTGACATTATGAGCTTTGTAGACAAAGTAATAATCCAAAAGTAAAATGCTCAAAGGTAAAGTTTAGGGTCTGTGACAGGTCATGAGGACAATTTGGTTTGAAAGCTCAATACAATGGGAAGACTGAAGATGTGGAA
Organism: Chiloscyllium plagiosum; assembly: GCF_004010195.1. Lineage (NCBI taxonomy): Eukaryota > Metazoa > Chordata > Chondrichthyes > Orectolobiformes > Hemiscylliidae > Chiloscyllium > Chiloscyllium plagiosum. The sequence goes on along the minus strand of NC_057712.1, from coordinate 67,817,203 downwards.
TTTCAGATATTAGATATAATGTTGAAGCCACTCATATCAGCAGAAACAAGTTGAAAGCTCAGACTAATAATCTTAAACACCTCAGAAGAGATTTACAGTATTTGCAGGCCACATCATTTAGTGAATAGACAAAAAAAAAGCAAGACAGAGAGGGCCTGACTGCAAGAGCACAAAAGAAACTTGATACAAAAGTAAATGAAAAGAAAAGTTTGCCTTGCTGGACATAGCTATTGCAACTCAAGGCAAGAGGTCTCTAAGGCAGCAGCATAAATCAGCAGTCAGCTGAGAAGATTTTGAAACTGAGCAAGAAAGCACAAAACTCCCAACCAGCAGATATCGAAGATACCTTATAAGATACCTTACAGCCCACACGTGTACCATCACAAGTACCAACACTTTAAAGATCATGCATGTTATGCATGTAAATAAATGAACAAGTAAGACTTGCTACAATAGCAAGCTGTATGAGAACCATTTGTGTGGTGCATAATTTGGTAACTCTCAGTTATGAATAGTGCATGCACTTTTTTTTTGTTTGTTACATTAAAGGGAATTTTTGGATTGAAATGTTACCATCGTCAAATGTCCTTCTTAGTCTGCCATTGTCATGTGGCCTCTGCCATAAGGTGATACAAACTGCGGGGAGCTATTTTAGAGGCATTTCAAAACAGACCTCGTTGAATACATAGCTGTGTTATATACATGAAACAGATGTTATCCTCAAATTGATTCCTTCTCATTCTGAGGCCGTTTGCCTCAACAATCCCAGTTCGCACTGGTGCCTTTTCTTTCCCAATCTTCAATTCAACTGGGCTCTAATATCCTCTCCTCCTCAGTTCAAGCTAGCATTCTTTTTCTCTCAGTTAATTCTGCCCTCCTGCATTGCAATCCTTCTCCAGCCACAGTTAATTTTGACACTTTCAATTCTCACCGCTGCCAGGTTATGATGTGGCAGTTGGATAACCCCAATGGGAGACTTGAGAAGAAAAGGGAGGAGAAGAAATTGGAGACAAAATAATGTAAGGTTTGGAGATTTGGAGAGGTTTTTCAAAATTTTAATAATTTAACTCTAATTTGGAAATGGAAATATAAATCCACTGCAAATCTAAATGTGGATAAGTAAGATTAGGCAAACATGGCAAGTTAACTTGTCAAAACAAATTCTTCATTATCCTGGATTATGACATGGACCATATAGGATGCCACTGGTTTTTAGTAATAATTTTATACCAACTTGAAACCTAAGATCTGAAAAAGGAACAGTCACATACCAAGGCAGGCTATGCGTGGTGGAACATTGGAACCAAGTCAACTATGATCCATTTTCTGCTTTGTGTAAAATGTCTGGCTGACCTTTGGCCTATTGTAGTAAATCTTGAAGAAAAGAATTATATGTAGCAGTGTATAGGATATCCAGTTCAGATAAAACAGCAGGATTCTTGATGCATAGATATTGCTTTTAGTTCTTTTACAATTCTGAATGGCTTATTAGGAGCACAGGACAGAAGTGAAGAGAATATCACTCCAGGATACAGCACACCTCCCTGCAGCTGCCATAGGGGTTACATTAACAAAAGCCTGGGAACAGGTTATCTACTCATCTTCACAGTTGGAGAAGGATGAGCAGGCTGAAAAACAAAGTACAAAAAAGAGGGAGAAAAGACAGATACATTTATTAATGATGAAACTACTTTAATCTTATGCATTCGTGAAATGACGACATCAAGCACAGAGTCTCACATGTTACACTCTGCAGCCTTCTCCAGGTTAAATTTGTTGATCTTAGAAACTGAGTTCAAAAAAGCTGCAGTCAAAATTGCCAAATATACTGTTGCTGCCAATAATGCTTGTTGCATAGACAGAAGGCTTATTGTAAAATTGATAAAATACATTAACTTTAACTAAGAAATCGCTTCAAACCCTTCTGCCCAGTTGGAACAAAGATAGTATATTTTGTATTTGGGGCCAAATGGCCTGTACTATTATAATAAACTTACTGACTGATAGTGAAAACTTCTGTTTGTTTATTTTTTCTGTGAAAAAGTTACATTAACATTTTGAAGGTTTGAGTGAAACTGATAATTATAAATCACATGCTGGGATTAGTAGAGCTGCAGTAAATGTCTGTTCTGTGTTTTTGTTAACATTTGAAATACTTTATGATTGATGTTTGTTATACAGTCTGTGAAGTTTTGTTATTTATTTTAATCTCTTGGTTGTTGCTTGTTTTGAGAAACATGACTGTGAGCAGCTAAAATGGAACCAGCTTCCATAATTTTCTGATACAGCTGGAAGAAAAAGTTGTCCTCTAAAGGAAATGTGTACATTTCTAAGTTAAATCAGGTGTCTAGCCAGTTTGCCCCTGAATCGTGCCCACATTGTCTGCATGCTTTATGAGTTAAAGGATAGAAGAATGACAGTCTTAGAGAGGGGGGGGAAGGGGCAAAGAAAGACAGTAATTATGGGAAGTGCCTGATTAGTGTGGTAGCCAGAGCAATTAAACCAGCAGCCATAAGAATCCTCCTAGTTGTATGCTACCTGGGGAGGAGCAAGAATAGAAGCTCACTGCAGTGTTCGGCTGGAATCCACTCCCCACCAGTTTGGCTTGATTGCTTTTTTGGATACCTACTGTGGGCTTCAACTCCTCGATCCCACTTGTATATGAGCACATTGTCCCACAATGAGGAAATGATAGACCTGGAATTTACCCAAAAATCCCTTTGTCAGGGGTATTTGACAGGAGTTGAGGTTACCCTAATTTATCATGCTTTTTTTTGCTGGCTTTTATCCAAGTTTTCTCAAACTTAGTTGACCTGTGTGTAAAACGTTAGCCAATAATGGGGGCTGTCATTGAGAATTTTCCCAAGGAATGCAAAATAATCAAAGTTTAAGGTTTCTTTTGGTTCATGTTTATTTCAAATAATTCACAAAGGTTACTAAGGGCTATGCAAGCCAGTACTGTACAGATTAGAATTGTTAATAGCTATAGCCCAGTTTACCCTATAACCAGTTTTACAAAAATCATTTTGAAGTATTACATAGAAAATTTGTTCATGCTTCACACTCTGCGCAGAAGCTAAAGTAAGGACAGAAATACATATGAAAGCTTGTCAAAGTAAGGTGCTATATGAAAGTCATTGTTTTAGTGGCTGAAAAGTGTTCAACATATTTTTGGATAAAATAAACTGATGCTGCAAAAAGCTGCCTGAAACAATTGCAATCTAAATGGAATTATCCAGAAGGAAATGTGATGTGCTTATGATCCGAATAAACATCATTGAACATTTCCAGCTACAAAATTTAATCACTTAGCACTTCCCTACTCCTTAAAGAATTCTCAGCAGCAGGGGTCTGCTTAAAAATCAGCAAAAATTATTCATCTTTTTCCTCATTATTTATGTTGTGTTTTTTGAATATTTATATTTAGGCTGCGAATGCTAATTAGATCTTCAGGGAAACTGGCTCGGAGGAATTATTGATGGTGTGAGTGTGAAGAATTAACATGGAGGGTTGAATTGAAAATAAAGCACTCTGGGTTAATGACTATGGGAAGAAATTTCTTTTCTAATAACATTTTGGCACCGGCACTGATGCATTGTACTATTCAATGCACCAAGGTACAGTTATAACTATTTTATTTATTCAGTGACATGAAGAGCCATTTTACACAGCTCCAGTACCTACAGCGAAATAAATAAGTCCTCCTTTGTAGTGTGTTTCTGACATGTTTTGGATTGCTGTACTGGAATTCTGTGATGGAAATTGTTTCATGTGCTGCATTCAAAATAAGGATGTCATTTCCACTACAGGAAAGGGTGAGTAAGGTTGGATGATTTGAAACATACAAGAACATCTTGATCTCTAAATGGATTGGAATCAAGTGCAAATAAAATAACATGCACAACAAATTTTCCATTGCTCCATGAAGCATTTTACACAATGTCAGCTTCGCACCAAGAACTCAGTACCATTTTAGAGTTCAAGTAATATAACTCTGTGATCTGACCTTATCAGCATATTGCAAATAGATTGGTTCAAAAAGTAAGACATAAAGGGGATTTATTTCTTCACTACACTATTTTTAATTCAGCAATTAACATGTTCATGTTAAACTGCTGTCTACCTATTTTAATAGTTATCAATTTCCTTAACATAAAAGAAGAAATTCATACAAGCTTTACTTAAATAGCAAAGCACTTCTGAAGTAGAAAACAAAGCATTTTTCTGTGGAATATATAAAATAAAATTTACCCTTATTGTTCTAGTGATTTTATAGTGCTGTGGTAACTAATGGTGAATTTCGATCATTTCTGACTGTGTTGCAATTTGTCTAGCACCAACTGTTACACTGCCTGGTTACATTACTGTTGAAGGAATGCACACATTGTGCACACATGGTAAATGGGCACTTCAGAATCAAGTGGTGATCGTCTTATAGCTCCAGTGTGATTTCTTTAACTGGTATTTTCCAATTCTCTGCTCCTCTACTTTCCTCCCACAATCCAAAAATGTGCAGATTAGGTGAAGTGGCCATGCTAAATTACCCACAGTGTTAGGTGTGTTAGGCAGGAGTAAATTTAGGGTAGGGGAATAGCTTTGGGTGGGTTTCTCTTCGGAGGGGTGGTGTGGACTTGTTGGGCCAAAGGGCCTGTTTCCACCCTGTACAGAATCTAATCTAATCTACCAGGAAACTAAATGGTGCAAATTCCTGACATGCAAGTCAGAGAATGGGTGCCTGCCGGCTGCAGCTTGCCAATTACCAGTCCTGGCCATCCTGCAATTGCTTCTTCAGATACCACTGCATGCTTCATGATCACCATTCTCTTCAACCCTTTGCCGACACATTGGCAAACCACCTGCTTCACCATATCATCATTGCTACTCTCAGACCAATTCACACACCAATTCAGAGCTCCCAAAATTTTCCTTTACACCTACAGTTTACATGCTTGTGCCAGGTTGCTTTGTGTTCCGTATCACAGGTGTACCTCATGCATCTTATGGTGCTTAGCTTGCTTTTTTTAGTGCTCAATGACTTTACCACATACTTGGAGCCTGGTAGTCTCTGTATATTTCACATTACTTTCTTGGTGCAGATTTCACTTTGACTCCAACTTACCAGCTGCGAGTCAATATGTGACTCACTTTCTTAGCACCCAGGCTCTTTCGCACTCAGTTACAGGTTGCAAGCCTTTGACGTTTGGATTGTTTTTCAATGCAAAGGGAGAGGCAGCCAGTTTGTGATGAGTGTGGAGCACATGTTCCCCTGCATCTTCATCCGACATTATCTGCAGCATTAATGGAAAACTCACTGCACTTCCTTGAATCAAATGGCCACGTGTGACAGTCAACGGGAGCAGTCCTTAATGATGTGAAGTGGACGGTCTACAGTCAGTCAAGAGGCTCATCCAATTTCAATCCAGAGTATTTGACCACAATCAGCCAGGGCTTGTTCCTAACAGGGTCTGGCAATTTGTGGCCTTACAATGCATGGATTGGGCCACAGTCAGTCCTACATACCAAGGCCAACCACTCGGGGATTACAGGTCATACAGTTAGGATACTGTATGAGGAGTGAGCTGTGGTCTATCAGGGCTGTCCTGCCTTGTCGTTTGGTGGAATGGGCCACATTCACTGCTGGTGGCTTGGTCAGTAATGGCCAAGTCAGGTGTGGGCATGGGCTTTAATGACTCATAGAATTACAGAATTATTTTAGAGCAGAATTCATCCTATTATGTCTGCTCTTGCTCTCTAAACATTTTAAATTAGTTTCAAGTGTTTGCCTTTTCTCTGTCACCTGCACAGTGTTTTTATTTAAATAATCATCCATTTCCCTCCTGAATGCATTAATTGAACCTGCCTTCACCACAATTTCCAGACAGTGCATTTCATTCCTTAACTATTCATTGTTTGAGAAAGAGTTTCTTATTCTGCATTTGTTTCTTTTGCAATACACTTTAAAATTGTGTGCTCTGGTTCTTGATCTGTTTATGAGTGGGAACGGTTTTTCCCTATCCACTATGTCCAGACCCTCATGATTTTGAAAACTTCTGTCAAATATCCTCTTAGCTTCCTTCTCTCCACGGAAAACAGTCCCAATTTTTTTATCTTTCATCATAACTGAAGTATTTCGTTCTTGGAACCATTCTTATAAACCTCTTTTGCACTTTCTCCAATGCATAGACATCCTTCCTATAGTGAGGCATCCAGAGCTGTCCAGAATAGCCTGCAGCTGAGGCCTATCCTAGCTAAGTTCATCATAACCTCCCTGCTCTCGCACTCTTTGCCTTTATTTATGAAGTCCAGAATATGATACATTTTATGAACAGCTTGCTCTACCTGTTCTGACACCTGTAATGACTTATATGCATATGCATCAGTTTCTCCACTGCTCTGCAACCTTTGGAACAGTATTTTTTTTTCTTTTCAGGGTCTCATACAGATGAGGAAAAGGACATTGACGAGGAGGAACTGTCCAAAAGAGCAAGATAGAATAATTCATTGCTGAACCCTAGAGACCAGAGATAACCTAATTAAAACTTGCTTCCAGGATGAATAAGATGGGTTTGGTCTTCATTTAATTACTTGACATTCTATTGGTAATCTGGCAACAGGCCCTTCTTATAGCTCGATGGATTTTATTCTTTTTTGCAGTCCTTGACCTTTTGTGTTGCTGCGTTAAGGTCACTGTATCCATGTGATTTCAGATATCTGAATCGGCCTGAAATCACACACCCCCAGGCGGGACTTGCACCTGGATCTCCTGACCCAGAGGTAGGGACAATTCCACTGTACCACAATAGCTCTATCCATGTGATTGTGTGCTTGATATCTTTATGTGATCCTATCTTCAAGCTTTTACACATAACATGTCCTGTTGAGCAGTCAGGAAAAGGCAGCAGTGAGAAAGTGATCTGACATCATATGGAACTAAGGCTACATTGCACTTAAAGCATATGGCAGGATGCTATTTCCAAGCATTGTGCAGTGAGGTCTAGTCATGATCACCAGCAAATTGCGAGGAATCTTGATAACTCTCTTTTAGGCTATTGAATCATCACTGATCCTTCAATGTTGTAGATTGTGCATAGCCTGCTAAGTTAAACATCACACAACACCAGGTTATAGTCCGACACTGGCACCTCCAAGTCATAGCCTGCTAGGTTGTCCTGAAATGCTTGAGAATCCAGGAGGATAGCTTAGAACCAGTGAGAGGCAGAGCTTCATGCAGCATTTCTTGGCAGGTGAAAGTAGTACTGTGTACAGCAGAATGCACATGTGAGCTGCTCATGGACCATCTTTTAGTCTTGAAAAGCTACTGGATAGAATAAACATTTCCCTGCAGAGCTGTGTGCAGTCATCATGATTCTGTGTTCTCACTTGTAAGTGTTGAATGGCGTGCTCAGGCCAGTCCTTATTACATTCCCTGCACTTTACGTTTAGCCTCAGTGTAGTCCACATTGGAGTGATTTGGTTTGAGTCCTCAATGCCATGGTTCAAAGATCCACGATATCCAATGTTATCTACAGTCAAAGAGTTGGTTGCTTGTGAGAGATGAGCAATGCTTGGGCCATTACAATCTCTTTCATTCTTGGGATATTGAATATCTGAAAAGGCTTCTTAGCTTTTAGACAGTTGTAACTTTACAAGTTCTGACAGGACAAATTATACTACAGTTGATATTTGAACAGTGTAAGGGCACATAAGTGTATACAGAAGTGAAAGTTTAAGAACAGTGATATTTCAGTCATGCCACATTATCTCCTTTCTCTACCTCCCACTACATCTGTCCTGACTTCCAGAGCTGGGGTGGAGACAGTTTGTGGCTGGCACTGTTGATTCTAAAACCTATGCAGTTGGCTCCTGGTGCCTTTGGGCCTAGAGGGCTCATGCCTCTTGATAGCCTCTTGATTGTTTCTTGACTTGAAACATAGAAATGTAGAAACATAAAGAAATAGTTGCAGGAAGAGCCTATTCAGCCCTTCGAGCCTGCACCAGCATTCAATATGATCATGGCTGATCATGGAATCTCAGTATCCCATGCCTGCTTTTGCTCCATTCCCCCTGATCCCACAAAGGCCACGTCCAGCTCCCTCTGGAATATATCGAATAAATGGTCCCCAACAGCTTTCTATGGTGGAGAATTCCACAGGTTCACAGCACTCTGAGTGAAAACATTCTTCCTCATCTCAGTCCTGAATGGGTTACCCTTTGTTCCTCGACCATGAACACTGGTTCTGGACTTCCCCAACATCGGGAAGATTCTTCCCACATCTAGCCTGTCCAGTACCATCAGGAATTTATACGTTTCAATGAGATCTCCCCCTCATTCTTCTAAATTCCATTGAGTATAAGCCCAGGCAATTCAGTCTTGAACTACTGCATGCTTAGTGATCACAGATAACGGGGGTGATGGAAGGGCCAGCACCTCTGGAGAATCCTGAGAAGCTGTTTCTCGGGATGATGGTTATCATTCCTCCTCCTTGTGGGTGTCTGCTAGTTCCACCCTGTCTCTCTGAGAGGAAAGGGCTTTTGTCTGAAACGTCGATTTTCCTGTTCCTCGGATGCTGCCTGACCTGCTGTGCATTTCCAGCACCGTTCTAATCTTGACTCTAATCTCCAGCATCTGCAGTACCCATCTCCGCCACATTGATAGACTTGTCCATTGTTCACCTAACTTAGCGAGTATCTTCAACACCCTGGCCTGATATTTCTGTGCAGCTTGACAAAATCACTAATGGCCAAGAACAGGGGCTTATCTTCAGCCTGGAGTTGAACATGTGCCAGGTCTTTAGCAGTCCTCAGATTGTCAGATGCAGCACAATGAAGCTTATTTGGTCATTTATCCATTAAAATCCATCCCCATGTGAGTAGTCAGCTATTCTCTGGTCAAATCCAGAATTTTCTTCTGTAGGGAGTGAGGTGCCTGATGTATGCCAGCAAACCCTTTCTTGTTCAATTTATGGGCCATTTTTTTCCTGCAATGCAGCAAAGGGAAGGATTGAATGTGATCAAGATGGATGGAAGGTCTACTAGTGATGGATGCAGGAGCATGAGAATTGGTGAGTTGTCCCCACTCAGTGATTCAGAGGTAAGGTTAGTTGTGTGGGCCATGATGTGGGCAAGAGGCATTGAGTGAACTGAATGTATGGATTAATGACAGTTGTAGTCCATGAGCCTTGATGATTGGGATGTGTGCAGTAGCAGAATTATGGTGAGTGATGGCCTTTGTGTGTGAGATTGCAGAAACTGGAAAAAAGGCTATCTTCCACTCCACCATTCACCAACTCCAGGAGTTTGTCTGTTTAGTGAGAAGCAAGCTGTCCTTTCCTCTGGGTTACATCCTCAAAACTGAACACCACACTGTAAAGGATCATTCCTGATTTGCAGTATGTGAAGACCTGTACTCCTGGGCTTTAATATAGCTCCGGAGGCATGAAAGCCAAAAGATCCCAACAACAGTAAGCACTTCTGGCTCTCCAGATGCACAGATCCCCAATGTTATTGTAGGTCCTGTCGCACAGGTAAGGATGTGAAGGATGCAAAATTGCATGAGAAAAGTTGCTCTGAGCCATGGTTGTCTAAATCTCACACAAATAAGACACTGTAACCGCAAACAGGAAGATTCCATCTATAGCTACTGTCAGGTCTTTGAAATCAGCATTAATGAGGGTGAGTATTGCACCAAATGCTAAATGCTAATTGGTATTAATGTATCTGTTGGTCAGGATGATGCAACTGACTTCATTGGAAAACAATATTCAGAATGACCTGAAATTGGCTAGTGACTAACACAACTTTTTTTCGTTATCACACATGACGATATTTTCTCCAATATCTCTTACATTTCTACTCAACTGCCGATTTTCAGGAAACACATAACATTATCACCTCCATCTCCATTCAAGCAAATTCTACATCTTAATATCCAGAAACAAAATCATTTCTAACTATTGCACCTATGCCATCATTGATTTATAGTGATACCCCTCCATTTTTACCTAGATTCCTTTTCTTTGTTCCTTTTAATGCATACTAACAGTTTACTCACTTTGTTAAGGATGCCACATAAATTCAGATATAGAACCTTTAGTTTCATATTTTACATTATCTTTGTAGCAACCTGTGCTTGACTGCTGGTATATTTTTACACTTCTTTATTCCTTGACATTGTATAATTGGGTGAACAATGACTTAATTTCTCTAATAAAGTTGACAGTTGATCTATCTATCTATCACTCATCATATTTCTGCTCAAAGCCAAAGCAGAAATCAAAGTTATAACACAATCAATCCCAGATACAATATAAAAATGCATCAAAAGTACAAGAAATTTAATTGTTTCATTTCACTAATCTGTGGTGCAATGTTTATTTTCCACTGTTGGAATATTGCGTGCAATTCTGGCCTCCTTTCCATCAGAAAAATGTGAAACTTGAAAGGGTTCAGAAAAGATTTACAAGGATGTTGCCAGGGTTGGAGGATTTGAGCTATGGGGAGAGGCTGATCAGGCTGGGGCTCTTTTCCCTGGAGCAGCGGAGGCTGAGGGGTGACTTTAAAGAGGTTTACAAAATTATGAGGGGCATGGATAGGATAAATAGATAAAGTCATTTCCCTGGAGTGGGAAACTAGAGGCCATAGGTTTAGGGTGAGAGGGGTAAGATATAAAAGAGACCTAAGGGGCAACTTTTTCATGCAGAGGGTGGTACGTGTATGCAATGAGCTGCCAGAGGAAGTGGTGGAGGCTGGTACAATTACAACATTTAAGAGGCATTTGGATGAGTATATGAATAGGAAGGGTTTGGAGGGCTATCGGCCGGGTGCTGGCAGGTAGGACTAGACTGGGTTGGGATAGCTGGTCGGCATGGATGGGTTGGACCGAAGAGTCTGTTTCCATGCTGTACATTTCTACGACTCTATGACTCTCTAAGCAACAGTCTTAATCCTAAATTCCTTCCCTACTCCAAAATTCTTCTATATCCTTTCCTTCCACCAGCTATCAAAACTGTTCTTAAATATTGATATGCTGAAGGTTTGTGCTAAATATTTCACATTTGAACTTTAATGTATCAACCTGGCATGTTGCCAACATTGCACAGCCTCTACCATGTCTGTGACAAGGTTTTGAATTCCTTGTGGTAGTGGGATGAGGCCCTTAAAAAGACTCTTAAGGTTGCTCTTCTCAACCTTTCCTGCCCAGGACTGAACTAGGTGGAGTCGGAAAGGCAAGGAGATTCCATCCTTTATCTCATTCTATTGTATGCCCAGCAGCTTTCATCCCTCACAGCACTCTCTTTTCACACACCTTGTGCCCTGTGTATGAAACCCTTGCCACTTCATGCCCACTGCATGTAACTTTTCAGACTAATGCCCTAATGCCAACCTATGTCCATCTACCATCCATACCCATGGCTCCTAATAAGCCCCATGCAAACCTATACCCTTCTACAAACACCTATGATCTATTAGAGCATCATGCCAATTTAGCGCTTAATCATGCTATCCATACCCAACGATCCAGCACACTTGGTTCTTACACTCTTCATGAAAATTTGCTTAGGCCCCATCATGTACAGACTTCAGCTGAAATAAAATAATGCAAACAATGTGTGCCACCTTGGGGAGGCAATAACCTAGTGGTATTATCATAAGACTATTCATCCAGAAACTCAGTTTATCATCTGGGGATGCGAGTTCAAATCCCGCCAAATTTTAATTCAGTTAATAAAATCTGGATCTACCAATGACCATGAAAACCACTGTTAATTGTTGGAAAACCCCATCAGGTTTCCTAAGTCCTTTAGGGGAGAAAATCTGCTGTCTTTGCCTGGTCTGGCCGACGTGTGACTGCAGACCCACAAACAACGTAGTTGACTCTTAATTGCCCTCTGGGCCATTAGAGATGGGCAGTAAATGCTGGCCAAGCTAGAGATGCCCACATCTTGTGAATGATTTGTTTTATAAAATGGGTGGAATTTTCCCAACCATTGAGTGACATGGGAATAGCGAGAAATTTAGGAGAATGCAGTGAAAAATTGATAAGAGAAAAATGCCTCTGACATTATTAGTAGGTGGTGTGGATCTTATTTTTGTGCATTTACATCTCATTAATAGCTAAGCCTGCCTTGTTTCTATGCAGGAAAATTATTCTTCAAGGCAGTGGTATGAAACTGGATGGTGCTAATTCCCGATTTGAAATTCAGTATGATACCTTGGTGAATAAAACTTTCCAGTTGATTTTCTGAGACTTCACAACTGCCTCTATTCACCAGTATCTTATGGCACATTCCACAGGCAGCAACCAGCTTCAGCCACAAAATTTGGCATCAGCAAACCACCAGCCTCATCACATCATTATTGCCAAACTTGGACTAACTCAGATGTCACTTTAGCACTGCACTGCAGACTTTGGAATTTGCCTACACCTTACATGGCAATGCTCCTGCAGGTCATTCTGTTCACAGGGACATATTTATCACATACACCTGCACAGTTCTCTTACTTTCTCTTACCTAATCACTTCATGCTTACTTGGATGTTTATAGCATCTATGGTTCTCCTTCCCCTTTAGCATACTGTGGTTTCATTCAGAACTTAAAGTATCACAGCATGTCTGCTTTGCTTGCTTAGCACAGGCACCTTATTAATACTGAGCAGTCAAATGGACTGATGTATTCCTGTACATCTTTTGCTATGTTAATGTCACATCTATAACATATGTCAGTAGCTTACATGCCAATTAGGTTGTATGTGCTACTGGACATGTTTGGAAATCTAAGGATAGTAGTTCTCAGATGAGTGAAGGGAAGCTATGTGAAGTCAGAGTATCGGCCACATACAGTCAAGGACATCAGCAATCTCAGTCCATGGGCATGGTTGCAATCAGTCAGATTTTTGGTGTGATCAGGTTCTGGGAATCCTTGTCTTTCCAGTCTGGTAATTGGGCTGTGGTCACTCCTACAGATCAGGGAATACCGGCATGTCAGCTGGGGAGCTGTAGAGGCATCAGTCAGAGGCTGTACTCACAAATCAGACCTGGAGGTTTAGCCTGTAAGTTCCAAGTCAGGGTTATTGGGGCAGTCTATGATATCTCAGGGAAAGTGGGATACTCAAGTGTGGAGTGGGAAGCATTATGTTGGGACACAGAGGAGATAATGACAGAAAAGAGGGACAGCTCCAAAATAACTGTGGATTCTGATATAGCACACCAAGGCAGGAATGTTTTCACAAATGACCACAAGTCTGGATTCAATGGGGTGTCAGTGGATAGTAATAATGGGCATAATATCACAGTAGGTCAGGAGCTGTGGAGCAAATTGAAGATACTCATCATCAAATAAAAGTGATGGATGTGAATATGATGGGATTGACAGGGTGAGCTGCATAAATGGGGAAAGGGGTGAGTTTCAGGCACAACCTGGAACTCACTTAGGATTATTTCTGGTCATTGTGCCATCTTCCATCAAACCTCAACTGTGCAATAAGGATGAAAAATGCCTACTTACGAATCTACAGTGGGTGGACTAGGTTTCTGTATTTTTTCCACAGAGTCAGGTTCAATATGGCTATGTATGCTGCAGAGTTTAGATGATAGTTGAGCGTTAGATGGCATCCAACATTCCATGAGTGGGCACGTGCTTGTAAGACCCAAAGGTAGAATGAACCTTAGTGCCTCAGAGCAGTGTAAACTCATGAATGGTCATGTAGTCATGCACGCACAAAGTGACTGTAAGTGTGGAACATGAGTGAAGGCAAAGACTGTTGACAAGGCATTCATATTAAATTTGACCTCAGTGATCTCCTCCTTAAAACATTATTTTGACTGCATGCAGGAAAGTAAGAGTTGAAGCACATCTGAAATATAATGTTGCCAGGATTCTTCTTAGAGATAAACAATGCCTTACCAGTATAACTTCCATCCTCCTTGGGATATATGAAGAGGCTGTTAAACTCTGAGTATTACCCAGTCCTACAACTGAAATGATAGTCGATCAGATATGAAATTATGATTTAATGTACATTTACATTTAATGATGTGAGATCCAATTTACAATGGCGTGTCCCTGTGGTCCCTAAGAGTAATTTTTTTTCTTGCATTCCCACCACTACTAGGTGCAGTTTTACGTTCTGCAGGTGGGGTAGAGGAGCCTGCTATGCAGTGGAACCTGTTGGCCTGGCGATTTGAGTGAACAAGCCCAGGGGCATGTGTGGCGAGGCAACCCAGACACTCAGAGTATTCTGCCCAGATATAGACTCTCCCTACTAGACTGCAATTTCCACAGGGGTGTGGAGGTGGTGGTGAGCATCGTTGGAGTGCCCCATTGGAGACTTCTAGAGACCCTGCATGTGATTGCCCCTCTGCATGTGTGCCTGCTGTATCCCTTGAGAGGAAGGGGCTTCTGGAGTGAGGTCAATGTCTCTTGTGCCCCTCTTGCCCTGCAACTGACACTTAGCATGACTGGTTAAAGCAATGAAGTGCAGGTCTATGTGTATTTCAAGCTGAGTGTTCTGCTGGACCTGGGTTTCCAAGGTGGCTACCAATGATTCCATGGAGTGAACCAAAAGCTGAAGTCAACATGAAGCTGATAATGTTGGTGCACTCATCCAATCTTCAAACCAGTTCACCCATGTCTCTGATAAACCTGCCTGCTACATTTGCATCCAAGTATTAATGGCCAATTCCATAGGGTCATAGGGTGGCTGAGCAGATGCCTGAGGAATCTGTGGCTCTTTCCTCGAAGGTGGAGGAGGAACTGATGGAGTGAGAGGCTGGTCTCTTTACAGCAGAGCACCTGTGGCTGCTGCTGATGTCTGCATAAGCAAAATGAGACTATTCGTTCTACAATAGGAATAGAACATATCAAGAATCCTTTCACAGTGGGATAAGGGGAGAGCATCTCAATGAAGTTCATTTGCCTGTCTCAACATGAGCTCTCAGCAGTACCAAATGATCAATTTTGATCTTCTCCAACCAGGTAAAAGGAACTTCTCCTCAAAAGAGGTAAAGACATGAATGTTGGCCACCACTCCACCCATCTTTGTCCTCTTCATTCTGTTGTGTGACATTTTCTCCCACAATGAGATATTGACTGAGATGAAATTGTCTCATATAGCTGTTAGTGGAGGCGCAGGAGAAAGAAAGATGGTGATGTCCATAGTGAGAGGTAGGAAGCAGAGAGGGCAGAGAGTATTAATAGTTTGGGAGGTTGAGGTAGGTGAAAGCCACTAAGTGGAGATGTTGAATGCGATAGTGAGAGTGATAGACCATTAGCTTCAGTGGGAGGTGTGTGCAATGGCAGAGTGTGATCATCATTGAGTGTGATGTAGCAGGGAGAGAAAGCGGTGACATTTACCCTTGGGGAGCGCAGATGGTCATTGACATTCTTTCTACAATACAGGGTATTTCTACCCACCCTGGAAGACAGCATTGACATGGCTAACTCCATCCATCCTGGCAGCATCTAGTGCTGCATATGATGAAGCACTGCCCTCATCTCCATCACCTCAGCCACCAGGATTTCCAGGTTTTTATTGGCAAAGAGAACTGCCAATTTCCCTTTCTCAGTCATGGCCTGAGTGATAAAAGTTGAGCAGCAGTATGTGAAGGCTGCAGTGACTGAAGTGTTATAGAGTTGTGGTATAAATATGGCATCGACAGTGTTAAAAACAGAAAAACCCTAGCAAAGCCTGCACTTCTGCCTTTGTTGCTGCAGAATTGAACAAAAAGGGTGTCCTGGGGCCAGTATGCCTAATTAATTAGATGAATGTTGTAGAGTCATAGAGATGTACAGCGTGGAAACAGACCCTTCAGTCCAACTTGTGCATGCTGACCAGATATCCTAACCTAATCTTGCTAGCACTTGGCCCATATCCCTCTAAACCCTTCATATACCCATCCAGATGCCTTTTACATTCTGTAATCGTACCAGTCTCCACCACTTTCTCTAGCAGCTCATTCCATACACACACCACCCCTCTCATGAAAAAGTTGCCCCTTAGTTCCCTTTTATATCTTTCCCCTCTCACTCTAACTCTATCCCCTCTAGTTCTGAACTCCCCAGTCCAGGGAAAAGATTTTTATCTATTTATCCTATCCATGCCCCTCATGATTTTAAAAACCTCTAAAAGGTCACCCCTCAGCCTCCGCTGCTCCAGGGCAGAAGAATGTTTGTGAAAAGCCACCATGGCCCATGGTGGGCAATACTCCATAAACCTCCTCAACGTACGTACAGTCAATTAAATTGAAAAATTCAGCCTTTTTATTGAGAAAAAGACTCTCATTCATTAAAGTCCATTGACTGCATTCACATTTTTTCTCAAACATTAGTCCCATATAAACCAAATAATTATTCTAGTACTTAATTCCTTTTAAAAACAAATATTTGTATTCATAGATTTTACAACCAATTGAAGCTATCATTCAAACTGTGAACTGACAGTTACTCCACTGTTAACAATACAGGTAGTTCTCCTATAACACGGTAGCTGTATTCCTGTGCAACACCATCTTATAGAAAATTGCACAATACAAACAATGGGGCCTGTAGGGAAAAATAGGGTTTGAGGCAAACCGCCAAAAATATGAGTAAAAATCAAAACAAAAAATAATAGTCAGCCTAACACAAATGATAACACAGTCTAAATAAATATTTAAATCTTGTATTTTAATGAAATAATAAGGTAAACTTTAACACTAAAATCACGATCACAGCACTATACCTTTCATGAAGCTCTTCACCAGAAAGTGGACAAGCTGGCTGACTACTTGATGCTGATGTGGAAGCCCAGTCCTCCTTCAGATTTTCCCCCGGTTTGCAGTAAAGTTCCTTCTAAATGTGAAATACAATTTCCAAATTAGGTTTCAAGGCTTGCAGAGCTAATTGCATTCCTGTTTTAGCTGAACACACTGAATTTGCATTTTGCAGACAGAGGATCCTAAGGCTGGATTTTGCCGTTCAGCTAGTGCCGGGATGGAATTGCGTAACAGTAATTGGGGGTTCGCTCTATTGAAAAAAAGGACTGCAATTCACTGATCACATTACAGCCAAATCGTGTTTAATAAATGCACATTCTAGGAGAACTGCCAGCAGATAGTGAAATCAGCAGAAATCCTAATGATAGCCTTCAGTTGTATATCAACAAAATGAAATATCAAACTTTTTAAAATGAAACTGCAGATTTTCTTTTCAAAAGTGTAAAGATAAAATGTTTTATATGCCTCGACAGCTTGACAGCTCCCTTGACAGCTTGATGGTTCCCTTGACAATTTAACAGTTGTAATGCGCTTGACAGTTCCAATGAGTTTACCTTTTTCATGCATATTAATTTCTGCATTTGACATTCCCACAGGGCTCTTGACCACTTCCAAAACACACATTACCCTCTCCCAAAGGTCACATGTCCTATTCAAAAGGGTAACTTATCTCTCCAAAGAGCTTTGACAATTTTAGACCTTCTCCTGAAAGGTATATAGCCCACAAATTATGTTTTGGAAGTCCAACCAGTGAAAACTAGATAAGTTTGTAGAAAACGACACTTTAACCTGTGCAGCTACCCCAATAAATTAATGGATGTACGAAGTACAATCTACCTTAATTCTGTCCCTGGTGAAATCAGGGATTCATGGTTTCAGGATGACAGTTCTGAAGTTGAGGCTGTGCACCATTTTGGCTAAGCTGAGCAACCCTCTTTGTCTTATTGAAAATTCAGAAAAATGATGCAGATGATATTTAAATTATTTTTCATGATTAAAAGAAAAATCACCCATAGACAACAATTAATGCTAATTAATGGTGAGCTACTCTGTTAATGTTTATATCTTTTTGCTCCTATTTTTCAGGCATTTTTGACTATTAAAAGGTGACATCACTCCAGACTGTAATGAGAGTAAGGTTTTTCTTTGGAAATGCATGTAACTTCCTTCTCATGAGCACTCTAGTTTTGTTTTGTTTATATTTTGCTATTTTGTACTTCAGAACCATAGAATCAGATTCATTGGTCAAACTAATCTCACCTTGGTGTTATAATAAAACCAAAACTGTGGATGTTGAAGACCTAAAATACACAACAGAGAAATTTCTGGAGAAACTGAGCAATTTTATTCCAATTCTGTGGAGTAAAAGCAGAATTAACCTTTTGAATCCACTCACCCTTCTTCACAACACCATTCTGTTCCCTGTCCTTTGTTCAACTGGAATGATGCACACAGCATATAATGTATTGTACAAGTTTCCATTATCCAGGAAATTATTATTAGTTTGAAGATAAATGAAAATGAGCTGCTTTCAACTTCCCTGTTTTTAAACTGGAGCCAAGGCAAAGAAAAAAAGAGCCCTAACTTGGAGGATGACTCGAAAAGAGTGGTGCTGGAAAAGCACAGCAGGTCAGGCAGCATCTGAGAAGCAGGGGAATCGACGTTTCGGGCATAAGCCCCTCCTCAGGAATGTTAGGGGGAAGGGGGCTGAGAGATAAATAGGAGGGTGGGTGGGGCTTTGGGGGGAAGGTAGCTGGAGAGGCTCTAGATAGATGCAGTTGGGGAGGTGATGGTGATAGTTGGAGCGGTGGGTGAATAGGTGGGATGGGAGATGAACAGGTGGGATAGTTCAAGAGGGTGGTGCTGAGTTGGAGGATTGGATCTGGATGTGCGATGAGGTGAGGGGAGGGGAGATGAGGTAACTGGTGAAATTAAGATCTAACTTGGAGGACCCCAAGTCCAATTGTAGCACTGCAAGCTGCACCCTAATTTAATTAATTCACTCAGGACAGACTAGAGATTGTATGTAACACTTTCTGGGCTTGTGTGGCTCCCTTCCCTGCCGAATAGCACAATCACAGGGTGACTCAAATAATTCCACAGCTACTATTGCTCAACCTACCTAATATTTCAAAATTATCATGTGTATTGTCAAGAGATAGATGCTATTCATCTTCCTATGTCCATCATTTTATAAATATTTTAACCATTTTAAAAGTATTTTCTTTAAAATAAGAGGACTATCATGCAATCTAATATCACAAATAATAATTGCTAAGTAATAGCTTAAACAATAGGTCAGCAATTTGTAATGCTTGCTGTGTATTGTGCAAGTTGAGACGTTTTTGAGGTTGGAAAATTGAATAATCCAAGCATTGTTGCATTTGTAAAGCAAGATTTGACAGAGCCAATGATTTACTGCTCACAATGCAGTTTATTTTATTGTATTTTAACTGGCCTTAAGAGGAGCTGAATGGTGTACTCCAGTTATGATTCATTAAACAAATACCTCTGTATGGTAACAGTAAAAGTAAAATGTGAAAAGTCAGCTTGATTCATGAGCTTCTGTGCATTAAGTCTATTACTTTATTTTGACAAAAGATAAATGACAGAATTGATATATATTGAGGTGAAGGTTAAGGAGTGCTAAATTGTACTGGACATTGTCCTGCTTGTGAGTGGTCAGCAGTTGGTGTTAAATTATTCTGGATGTTTCCCAGTTTTTGAAGGGTCAGTACTCTGTGTACACTTAGACAATTTATGAAGACGAGGAATAGTCTGCATGCCTTTCCCTGCAGGAGGCCAGTAGCTTTCAGCAATTTAAACCGATGTGCCATAATAAACTAAATTTACACATTAGTCAAAACAATCCATCTTCGTCCCTCAACCCAATCCTAGTAATTCTGTTCTTTATACCTTCTTGTGTCTACTTGCAGGCCATGACACAGTACATTGTTCACAGCCCAAAGTCCTTGAGTTGATCCTTTAGCCTCTATCAGCCACCACAGTGACACTAGGCCCCCAAGGGACAGTGTTGTGCTGCGCTATTCACATGTTTTCTGGCAACTTTTTCTCCCAGGCATGGAAGGATAGCTGTCAATAGAGTGACAAATTATTTACAGCCAAGTAGTTGTGGGAGAGAAAAGCCAGTTGGTCTGGAGATCATCACATCCTTTAAGACAGCACTTTCTTTGTCGAGCCATGAAGCCAACACTTCAACATCATTAAAAATCTAATCAAGAACAAGGATTCAAACTTTTACCTATCTTTGTAGAATATAATAATGGACATGCTTTTGTTATTATTATTCCCAATCTGAAAAACATTATTTCACTTTGCTGCAAATCTATTATGAATTTTATTAACGAAGAATCAATGTTTAATTTTGCTTGCTCATTGTTAAAGTATACTATCATTTTTATTACCTATCTGCTTTCTAGTAAAGTATAGAAATATTCACCCTTTGAGCATATGGTTTCCAGGCATCTAGCTGAAAATGATTTCTGTCATATTCAATATTACAATTTCATTATATATTAATGTGATATTTGCATTATTATGAAAAATAACTCAGCTCCAAGTTTAATTTTGTTACTTTAATAATGAGTAAACATTCACTGTAATGATTAGGTTAAAAGATTCTAATTTTTGGTAAATGGAACTTATTTCCATTTTTGGATAGCCTCAATTAAAATTAAACACTCCTGATCATCAGGTCAAGCAAGAGCTTAATGCACGGTCAAGCATCTTATATACTTTGTCAGCTATGTGAAAACTAATGTAATAGCCTCATAGAATATATACAGAATCACAATGTATAACTAACGTGTGGCTATTCAATGTACTGTTAGTAGAATGGCATTTTTATATGCCACTGCCATGCTGCCTGCTCATCTGTATGTTCTTTGCAAACAGCTTGGGTTAAATGTGCTGTTGATTGGCTATATGGGTGAGTAGGGAGCCAAAGCTGATACTTGCCAGCAATACTTAAAGCACACCTGGAAAATAAAGAAGAATGTCTGAAGATGGGAGGGAGAGGGCTTTGCAAAGCTTTGGAAATCTTAGCAAAAGAGATGGAAATAAGGAGACCTGTCTTGTATCCACAAGGGACCAGGAAGTCCTCAAGATGCATGGAACAAGGACCCAAAGCCATGAGAAATTCAATGACCTCAAGCATGTGCCCAAGGTCAGTGATTACATCTTCAAAAGCCATATCCTATCAACTGCATCTTTAGCCTTAGCCAATGCTCACATTATCCCAATGCTATCACTCACCAATCAGCAATCTCTTTCAATTAAGACTCATATGCAATAACTACCAATACAAAACAGCAGAACAAAAATACAAAACAGTAAATGTTGGAAATATTCAGCAGGTCTGGCAGCATCTATGGAGAGAGAAATAGAGTTGAGGGTTCAGATTGTGACCTTTCCATCAGTATCATCTCACATTTTGAACAGCTTGCACACATTGTCATCAATTCAAAAATGACAATCATATCACAAAACATATTACACAACGCTTACTAACAAAACCCTTCTCTTATGCACAATAAGGTGGCACACAACGGAGATAGCAGGAATAAAGGCAAGAGAGAAAATATGTCTGTATGCCCTATGGAGTGGGTGGTGCTGACCATTATCAGAGGGTTCACTGATGAAGAAGTGGAACATGGCCAGTGGAAGAGCTGCACTTATTGAAGAAGATAGTCTTATCATACCTAATCCTTCTTTTCAGATCACGTTTCATCCTCATCTCGTTATCTTTTCTAATTTTTAAATTGAAGCCACCAACTCAAATACAGACACTGCATATATTTTGATGATATGTGGACTTTGCACATTCTTCCCGTGTCTGTATGGGTTTCCTCTGGGTGCTCCGGTTCCCTCCCATAATCTAAAGATGTGCAGGTTAGAGGTGAATTGGCCATGCTAAATTGCCCATAGTGTTCAGGGATGTGTAGGCTAGGTGCATTAGTCAGGAGTAAATATAGGATAGGGGAATGGATCTGGGTGGGTGACTCTTTGAAGGGTCGGTGTGGACTTGTTGGACCAAAGGGCCTGTTTTCACGCTGTAGGGACTCTACTTCCAATTCCAATTCCAATTCCAATTCCAATTCCAATTCCAATTCCAATTCTAATAGACTAGAAGTGGGATCTGCATACTTCAACGTTATGCTTTACTTTGTGCTGAGCTTCCTTACCATTGAAAATGAAGAGATTTTTGGAGCCTCCTACTTCCCCTAAGTTGTTCAATTGCGCACCACCATTCATGACTAGACATGACCAGACTGCAGGGCTTTGATCTGATCCATTGTTTGTGGGATAGTTTAACTCAGTCTATTCCTGCTCCACCTGTTTGTTCATGGTAAAACAGTCTGAGCTGATTATCTTTGAATAAATAGCCTTACTGGCATCTCTTATCCATCAGTGGGTAGCAAACTGCAAGATGTTACATTTTCCATTTCCAATCTGGAAAGTGTCAGACACAAACCAGCTGATTGTCATGGTCATGCTGGTAGTCTAACCCTTGTCCTGCTATAAGTGTGAAATTATGGTTGCAGAAATTTGCAGATTTAAGTGAGGATCTTGTTATTGAAGTATGGACATCTCACCCATTGTTCCTTTCCAGTGTTCAGATAAGAGAATCGCTCCCTCAATACACTGGGCAACACATGGCCTCCTTATGGGATCATTTCTCCCACTTTCTCCAATATGTGGCCAGAGTCGCGGATATGATCTAAATGGACTTCAGTAAGGCGTTCGACAAAGTTCCACATGGTAGACTGGTTAGCAAGTGGGAATAGTAAGTTAGATCACATGGAAAACAGGGAGAACTAGCCATTTAGTTACGGAACTGGCATTTATCATGATTTATATAAATGATTTGGATGTGAACATTGAAGGTATGGCTAGTAAGTTTGCAGATGACACTAAAATTGGAGGTGTAGTGGACAGCAAAGAAGGTTACCTCAGAGTACAATGGGACCTTGATCAGGTGGAACAATGGGCAGATGGAGTTAATTTAACAAGTTGTGAGGTGCTGCATTTTAGAAAGGCAAATCATGGCAAGACTTATACACTTAGTGGTAAGGTCCTGGAGAGTGTTGCTGAATAAAGAGACCTTGGAGTGCAGTTTCATAGTTCTTTGGAAGCAGAGTCCCAGGCAGACAGGATAGTGAAGAAGGCATTTGGTATGTTTCCTTTTTTTGGTCAGTGCATTGAGTAGCTACAACATGACCTCCCAACTGCTATACTCACTGCTCTGACCAGTAAAGGAAAGCATACCAAATATCTTCTTCACTATCCTATCTACCTGTGACTCCACTTTCAAGGAACTTTGAACCTGCACTCCAAGGTCTCTTTGTTCAGCAACATTGGCCCATCTGATCAAGATCCTGTTGTAATCTGAGATAACCTACTTCGCTGTCTGCTACACCGCCAATTTTGGTGTCATCTGCAAACTTACTAACTATACCTCTGATGTTCACATCCAAATCATTTGTATAAATGACTAAAAGCATTAGATCCAGCACTGTTCCTTGTGGCATATCACTGGTCACAGGCCTCCAGTCTGAAATGCAACCCTCCACCATTAACCTCTGCTTCTACCTTCGAGCCATGTAGATCATGTTCACTGCTGTACCATCATCAACCCTCTTTGTTACTTCTTCAGCCAGCACAATCAAGTTAGTGAGACACGATTTCCCAAGCACAAAACATGTTGACTATCCCTAATCAGTCCTTGCCTTTCCGAATACATGTAAATCTTGTCCCTCAGGATTCCCTCCAACAACTTGCCCACCACCGATGTTAGGCTCACCTCTCTATAGCTCCCTGGCTTTTCCTTACCACCTTTCTTAAATAGTGTCGTCATGTTAGCCAAGCTCCAGTCTTCTGTCACCTCACCTGTGACTATTCATGATATAAATATCTCAGCAAGGGGTCCAACAATCACTTCCCTAGCTTCCCACAAAATTCTAGAGTACACCTGATCAGATCCTGGGGACTTATCCACCTTTATGCATTTTAAGGCATCCAGCACCTCCTACTCTGTATTGGGGCATTTTTCAAGAGGTCACCATCTATTTCCCCACATTCTATTTTATAAAATTATGAGGGGCCTGGATTGGGTAAATAGACAAGGTTTTTTTCCTGTGATGGGGGCATCTAAAATTAGAGGTCATAAGATGAGAGGGGAAAGATATAAAATGGACCTTCTGGGTAACTTTTTCATAGGATGGTGCATGTATGGAATGAGCTGTCAGAGGAAATGGTAGAGGCTGGTACAATTACAACATATAAAAGGCATCTGGATGGGTTTATGAACAGGAAGGGTTTAGAGAGGTTTAGGCCATTTGCTGACAAATGGGACTAGATTAATTTAGGATATTTGGTTGACATGGACAAGTTGGACTGAAGGGTCTGTTTCCTTGCTTTATAGCTCTATGACTCTATGGCTCCCTCACTGTTTTGAAATCAGCAGAAAAATTCTTTTAGCGCCTGCCACTCCCTGCAAATGTTTGAAACAACATTTTGTAACAATGTTCAAAAAACAAATTCCCTAAGATAACTGTAAATGGTTGATGATCCATTTAAATAGTAGTTGTGGGAATGGGGGTTGGGGGGGGGGGGTGTATCTTTCCTACTGCTTAACACTTGTTCAACTGTGTGATATTAAGAGAGGCCATAGGCACTGTGTCAAAGCAGCGCTATTTGACAGCATAAGAACAATAAAGATCTATGGATGGTGGAAACAATAGCAGAAATTGCTGGAGAAACTCAGCAGGTCTGGCAGTATCTGTGGCGAGAAAGCAGAGTTAACATTCCAGGTCCAGTTACCTTGCTTCATAACTCGATCTGAAAGATTAACTACTTTCTCTCCATGCATGCAGCCAGACCTGCTGAATTTCTCCTGCAATTTCTGATTGACTGCATGATCAACTTGATTTGCATGCTTCTGAAGGTCACTCAGTGAGTGGATGCTAATGATGGCAGTGTGTGTGTGGGTGAGAATGAGAGAGTAAAGGTGAGAGAATGTGAGAAAGAATGAGTGAGTGAGTATGAGGAAACATATGTGTACGAAATAATTCAACAGATGCTGACATCCTGTCACCAAGTTGCCCTTTATTTACACATGGAGAGTCTTTGATACTAATCCATCTCACTCAGAGCCAGCTCTCAAAGTGAACAGGAGGCCTGACACTCCATTCTGATCTGTCAGCCAGGGCTCCCTGATTGGACCAGGTTAACAGCCCCAAACAGGGAAATCATATTCTATGAGGTCCACCTGGCTGACCTCAATACAAACACTACATCCTTCCCCCTCTGAGCCTGAGGGAATAGGCCAGTTCTTTTTTTTGGCATGCCCTCCTGTGCCTTTTCAGCCTCAGATCAGGTTTCTCCAACTCTGTCTCCGATACGGGTGGAGTGTAACGCACAGTAGATACTTGTTGCATCTGGAGCTTCACAGAAGAAATTCATTCTCTTCTTCAGGTAGCAAAGGCATCCTGGAGAAGACATCCACCATGTCCCTCTCAGATTCTGAGGTATCTTCAATGCTTGATAGGTTCTGGAACATTAGGAAAGGCTGTCAAGGAGCCGGACATGTTTTGCTCTTGCACTGTTTGCAACTTTCATATGTCCATGTGCTCTTTCAAGATGAGTGCACCTCTCCAAACATTATACATCACTGGACCTGACATCCCATTGACCATGCCTCTTCGCCATGCAGAGCCATTCTGTGGTTGCTGCACCAAACTTCGCCCCTTGAAGTAAACTGTCAATCTTGCTGAGTGAAGTCTTGTGTCTGGCATTGGTGTTCCTGATGCCATTTCACTCTCCCCTGCCTGGACTGGGAAGAACAGATTTCACCTAGTGTGGAGTCTTCTCCCCATTAACAACTGTGCGAGAGCTATCCCTGTAGTTGCATGAGGAATGGTCCTATAATCAAATAGGAACCAAGACAGTTTGGTATTGAGTGAAGCTGTAGGCTGTTTCTTTAATCCTGCCTTCAAAGTTTAGACAGCTTTTTCTGCCAGACCATTGGATGATGGATGGAATGGAGCTGTCCTTTTCTGTCGAATACCATTTAACTTGAGGATTTAATCAAATTCCCTGCAGGTAAATGATGGCCTGACACCTGTGAACAACATTTCCAGGAGTCCATGAAGTTTAAAGAAATGCACGTGGTTTTTCTATTGGTCAAAGTTTTAGTCAAGATGGTGACAGTTTAGGAAACTCCAACCTGAGCTCCTCCACTCCTATTTATTTACCATTTCTTTCTCTTTCTTCCCCATTTTTTCTCTTTTTTTTCCTCCCTTTTGTTGTTTTCCCCCTGTGGCAGGTCTCAGCCTAGTCTCTCGGTGGCTCATGTTGGGTCCTGGCCTGGCCTCTCGGTGGCTCATGTTGGGTCCTGGCCTGGCCTCTCGGTGGCTCATTTTGGGTCCTGGCCTGGCCTCTCGGTGGCTCATGTTGGGTCCTGGCCTGGCGTCTCTCGTTGGCTCATGTTGGGTCCTGGCCTGACCTCTCAGTGGTTCATGTAGGGTCCTGGCCTGGCGTCTCAGTGGTTCATGGCAGCTCTCATCCTGGTCTCTCAGCAGTATGTCAGTCAGTCTCTCAGCAGTGTCTCAGTTCAACGTGCAAATGGATCCTGCTAGGTACATTCCCGAGGCACTGGGGGAGATTGAAGAGGCAGCCGCTCTAGCAGCAGTGATGCTATCTGCGGTAGCAGCATTGAGGACAGACAGTTGAGGTCTGCCGGAGAGCAAAATAAGCAGAGGACTCAAAGACTGTTGAACTTTTAACTTATTCCTTTATCCTTTTTGTTTAAACTACAGAAGACTTTAATATTAACTTTTATCTTCTTTCTTTATTTTTGTACCATTCTATGAAGTAATGCTTAACTTTTTAACTCTCTTTTCTGTTACTACTTTGTACCTCAGTGTTTTGGTAGCTGAGATGGTGCCATGTGTGGCGACATCATACATGCACTCAAGTACAGAAGTACAGTGAAAAGTGTAACAATAAAATTTGAAAATCATTTCCAAGGCTGACCCTTTTTTAAAGAGGCCAGGTTATGTATGACTTTCTGCAATAATTCACCAGCCCAAGGGAAGACCTTCGATCCGTTATAGACTTGGGAGCTGAGGCACCTTTGATCATCCTCACTTTGTCTTCAAAGGGGTGTGACCTCGTCTTGTCAACTCTATAGCCCAAGTAAGTCACTCGGGGTGCCTGGAACACACATTTGTCCCTTCTAAGGCATACAACCACATAGGAGAAATGTCTAAAGTCTATGTCTAAGTTCTCTAAGTATTCCTTTTTTGGTCTTCCCTCTTATTAGCCCATCATCTGGATAAATGGCGACCTGGGGTACACCTTGTAAAATATTCTCCATCATCCGCTAAAATATTGCACAGGTTGATGATACCCGAAATGGCAGTGTCATATATTGGTACAAACCATTATGGGTATTAATTGTAACATGCTTCGGGGAATTCTCATCTAATCGCATATTGATTGGGCCAGTATTGAGATATTGCATTCAGTTGTGGTCTCCCTACAATAGGAAAGATGTTAAATTGAAACTTGAAAAGACTTACAAGGATGTTGCAGGGGTTGGAGGGTTTAAGCCCTCGGGAGAAGTTGAAAAGACTGGGGCTATTTTCCTTGGAGTGTTGGAGGCTGAGGGGTGACCTTATAGAAGCTTATAAAATCATGAGGGGCATGGATAGGGCAAATAAACAAGCTTTTTTTCCCAGGGTCAGGGTGTACAAAACTAGAGGGCATAGGTTTAGGGTGAGAGGGGTAAGATTTAAAAGGGACCTAAGGGGCAATGGTTTTATGCAGAGTGTGGTATGTGGATGGAATGAGCTGCCACAGAAAGTGGTGGTACAATTTCACCATTTAAAAGGCATCTAGATGGATGTATGATAGGAAGGGGTTAGAGGGATTTGGGTCAAATGCTGTCAAATGGGACTAGATTAGTTTCGGATATCTGGTCACTATAGACAATTTGGATTGAAGGGATTGTTTCCATGCTGCATAGCTCTATGACTCTAACTGCAAGTACACATGGCTCATGCACAGCTTCATGAAGGACAGCCCCCTGCCAACTTTGTGTATAAATCATCTATGGGAGGGATTGGATATGTGTTCTGCTGTGAAAAAACAGTTTAGCATTTATTTAAAATTCCCACAAATGCTTCACAATTGGTATGAATGGTGCTGCCCATTCCACAAACTGGACTGGTCCGACGATTCGTTCGCTCTCCAGCCTTCACATTTTTGCCTCTACTTCAGCCTATAAGGTAAATGGTGCTAGGTGAGCCTTGCAGAATCATGGAATTGCTTCCTGGTCAATATGCAAATTGGCATTGGCTCCTGTGATAGTTCCTAAACCTCCCTGAAAAACCTTTGGCTATCTAATTAGGACTTCACTCAGGCAGCCATTTTCTAGTTGAAAAATGTTGAACCCATCTAGGTGAGCCTTTCTCAATCAATTTTTCCCCATCCAGCTTGAGCCCAAGCCTTTTTCTACAATCAGTGATAACTGAATCATCTGCTTCTCATGAGAGACTGGAACCGAAGTTGTATCCTTAATTTGTAAAGGTTCCTTGTATAGGTTCTCAGTCTAGGCAACGTCTTGCTTAAACTAACGGATAGAGTCCAGAGCAAATTTCGTTAAAGACTGGTTGTGATCACTGAAATGGTCACACTGGTATCAACTTCCATTAGAACCGGACGATGATTAACCAGTCATTCATTTTGATTGGTTCTGTTTTGGATGTTGCTAAGCAATTTATCTGTTTCAAACCAGATGTAGGTGGACTTTCCAGTGTGTGCACTTGCCTGGGTATCAGCCTATGAGTTCTCTTACTCAATTTAGTCTAGTGAGATTCTTTTGCTATCTTGAGTTCACACAGTGGCCGCAACTACAATGGCTTACCAGCCCGGAATCTGAAGAAAATGTTAACCATTTAGCCAAGGCCTGGCTTTGTTTTGGAGTTTTGTTGTGGGCTGACCTAGAGTTCATCTGTCCATGATATGTCCTAAGTAAGGCTGTGCAATTACCATCACGTAAGTGGTGTTCCCTAAATTCAATTGGACTGGTGAGGGTATCCACTTCCATCAGAGTACCCTCCAACTCATATGCTCCACTTGCCACATTTTCCAGTGATAAAGCCAGTTGTCGTGCCTGTTTGATGTCCAATTAGGCTTTAGCTTAAATAAGCTTTTGCATGGTTACATCATTAATCCCACATATCAAACAGTCTTTTAGCATCTCATTAAGGGTTAAGGCAAAGTCACATGCCTCTGCCAGTCACCTTAATCTAGTCCAAAATCCTGATATGGATTCCCCTGGTTCATGAATTGCCAAGTAAAACCAATAGCATTTCAGAATTAGAGGAGGCTTGTGATCATAATGATCCTTAACTAAATCTGTCTTGAAAGATTTTAGTACCTGGTACCGCAGGGAAAGTCAGGCTCCTCATAACCTAAAAAAGTTGTGGGTTCACAGGTTGTCAGGAGAATTACTCATTGCTTTTCATCACCCCCAGTGTCATTTGCCTAGAAGAAGAAACCCATTCTTTCCATATACTGGGCACAGCCATCAATGGCATGATTGAACAAGGTAAGCTTTCCATATGATGGCATGATGTCAGAAATCCTTAACCCAACTCAAAGACAATTTTTGCAAGTGAATTTCTTCAGGAGCATACTTTTCTCTTGCTGCCACTGAAATAACTCCACAGAGGCCAGTTTCCCGTTACCAAGTCATCCATTATTTATGTGTGGAGGGTCCTTGACACTGATTCAGCTCCTTCAGAGCCAGCTCTCACTCAGCATGAACAGGATGTCTGACTCTCCTGTCAGCCAGGGCTTCCTGATTTGGTCTGTTAATCTGGTCGAATCAGGGACCTCATATTCTATGATGTCCACCTGGCTGACCTCATTACAGTGTGTGAGAGGTTGTGAATATGAGAAAGTGAGAGTGTGAGTGGATTTGTGACAGAGTGAGTTAGAGTATGAATGAGTGAATTTATGTATAAGTGTGCATCTGTTTATACCCTGAGATGGGAATGAGCTAGAAACACACACATGCACATGCACACGCGCGCGCACACACACACACAAACACACACACACTTCCTCCTTCTGTTATAGCTATCAATTCACTGGACGTGGAGATCAGGAAAACTTGGGCTGAAAGGCAACAAGTTTTCAATGTTCACTTTCATAGAAATTCCACTATTCTGGTGCTGCACTGCTTGGACAGTGCAGCACCAGACAGTGACTACAAGTTTGCTGCTAGTTAAATTCAACTGCTTAGTTTAGCCCTAGTGTCTTGCCCTTCCACTGGTGATCAGAACCTATTTTTCTGCTTTGAGAATGATCACATTATCTAAGACCACATCGACCACAGGGGAAAGCTCCTATTGCCAGGCAAAACACCAGTGAGGCAAAGAGGAGAATTCATCGAACAGTGAAGGTGGAGTTGCAAGAAGATCTGGCTCAGTGGTTAGCACTGCTGCCTCACAGCATAAGGACCCGGGTTCAATTCAGCCTCAGATGACTGTGAGAAGTTTTCACATTCTTCCCGTGTCTGTGTGGGTTTCCACTGGGGGCTCCAGTTTCCTCCCACAATCCAAAGATGTGCAAGTTAGGTGAATTGGCCATGCTAAATTGCCCATAGTGTTCAGAGGTGTGTAAGTTCAGGATAAATGTAGAGTAATAGGGAAGGGGAATGAATCTAGGTGGGGTACTCTTCAGAGGATCGGTTTGGACTTGTCGGGCCCAAGGCCCTGTTTCCATGCTGTAGGGATTCTATGGATCATATCTTCAGGAAGCAATGTTGGATTGAGAAAGCTAAGGAGTTACAGATTCTTATCAGCTAGGTCAAAACAATGACTGCAGATGCTGGAAACTAGATTCTGGATTAGTGGTGCTGGAAGAGCACAGCAGTTCAAGCAGCATCCGAGGAGCAGTAAAATCGATGTTTCGGGCAAAAGCCCTTCATCCTGAGGGTTCCTCCAGTGCCACCAAGGCAATATACAGATCAACACTCTCTGCCTCAAACCAATGTGAAATAAGAATAGAATCCTTTTGAAAGACGGGAAAACATCAGCCTCTGCTGCAGAGAACACTTCCATACCTCCTAAACAGCAATGTAATTGACAAGGATATGTTTGAGGAAATATCCCAATTCCATATTGAAGATGATTTGGACTGTCACCTGGTGTGACAGCAGTTGAAGCCTCCATTAGACACATGAAGAATGGAAAAGCTGCAAGAGTCGATTGGATTCCAGCAGAGATTATCAATCTTGGAGGAGCAGAGCCTGTCTACCATCTCCATCAACTATTCCTGAAAATCTGGGACAAAGAAGAAATCCCTGCCAATCTCAGGGATGCTGCCGTTGCCACTGTCTTCAGAAAGTGGACTATGATAATTATCGAGGAATCTCCAGGCTCTCCAAGTACAGAAAACGAACTGGAGCAAAGAAAGCTAATGATCTCCAGGCCAAAGATCAGTTCCAACCCCTGGAAAGACCTGCTAAATTGTGGTTGGAGATATGGCTCTGGGATCAGGCTCATTAGCCACACAAGGACCCAGGACCAGTGACATGGAATATTCTGGTTGGACAATCAGACTCGTTAAGTGAGTGATTGCCGACAAATAAACTTTAAACAAAGAAACCAAATATGGTTTTATTGATTAGCACTGTTCCATTGCACATTTTATGGTAAATATTATTGATTAGACATTCTTAACTGATCGATTTACTGCTTTCACTTTCTTTGTTTAGCAAGTTATGTGTTTTTTTAAAAAAATAACACAAAGAACTGTGGATGCTCAAAATTTGAAAGAAAAGCAGTAAATGCTGGAGAAAGTTAGCATAACTGGCAGCATCTTTAGAGAGTGAAACAGAGTTAATATTTCCAGTCCAGAGACCGTTTGTTTGAACCATTCATGCCTTACGGTTTTTTAAAATCATGTTTTGTTTTATGCCAAATCAATTCTCAGGCAGCTGCTGCTGGGTTTCTTGCTGAACAGACTCATGAGAGACTCACTTGTGATCTGATTACTTTTTGGAGGTTTGCAAAGGGATTTATTTCTTCTCCCATAGAAATAGGAAACATTAGAAACACTCAGCATATCTGGAAATATCTATAGAGAAATAGAACACTGACCATTGTCAGAACAAGGGTCACTGGATTCTGCTGTCTCTCCGCAGATACTGCCAGAGCTGTTGAGTTTCTCCAACAATTTATGTTCCTGTCAGAACAAGTACATGATGAACCTAAAGCATTAACTTTGTTTCTGCCTCCATAGATGATGCCTGACCTATTTCCAGCATTTTCTGCTCATATTTTAGGTGTGCAGCATCCTCAATTA
This sequence comes from Chiloscyllium plagiosum, assembly GCF_004010195.1. NCBI lineage: Eukaryota > Metazoa > Chordata > Chondrichthyes > Orectolobiformes > Hemiscylliidae > Chiloscyllium > Chiloscyllium plagiosum. Next base: position 67,785,048 of record NC_057712.1, on the reverse strand, counting down.
TATTTGCTTTCCAATTATATACTCCATGCTGGTCATTTGTAGGCGTGGTTAATGTGATGTATCACCACTGGGAATTCATTTATTTTGTTCTTCGTTGACATGAAGATATTCTGTCTTAAAAGAGGAAGAGATGTTTAAGGAGGGAATTCCAGAATCTCAGTAAGTACCTTAGGGAGAATCTGATCTGTCTCACAAAAGACACTATTTTGGGTTGTACAGGTGTAGCTAAATGGGAGATGATGCAAATTGACTTTATTTAGGAATTACCGGTCACCGTTGTGCAGCTGCTGCAATGCCAATATCCAACTAAATCAGCGTTCAATTAAGTGATGAGTAAGTACACTACTTAATACACATTCTCATTTGAAGCTTAAATGTATTTTTTTTGTTGTTTCGCTGATAGCGGGATAAATTTCCATCTCGTCTTTTCAAAAACTGCTCATTGACCCCGTGAGTGAGAAAAAAAATGAAATATAGCCCTTCATGTGTGTGGATATCTGTGTTTTCTATTATTTGAGCAGATGGTCAGTTTAACTTCTTATCTGAAAGACAATACCTCCAACAATATTTCCACAGAACTGCACCAGAATGTCAGCCTCAAACTTTGAGCTCAGACCTTGACATGAGTGTGTACCTGGAACTTAATGGGGGACTCAGAAGTGAGAGTAAAAACCGAGCCACAGTTAACACTTAAGAAACACTTGGTTTAGCTCAGTTTAAATTGCTATTTGATATGAGAGGTGAATTTTTTTTTCTCCTATCCACAAAAGTAATTAAGCCTGTAAATCTATAGAGTATTTTTGTTTCTATTAACTAATCAATGAATTAATCAGTCTGTTTGGTATTTAATAATCTAAGTCAGGTCCTAGTGAAATGCATATTCTCTCATCTTCCAATGAGAAAGAAAATTCAAGATGACATAAATTCTTTTTCAATTAATGGACTTGTTACAAATTACCTAGAAATTGAGTAGATGAAGTCCAAGGGTGTAAAGATGGGCTGCAAAACTACAACAGTATTTCTCTGGAGTTAAAAGTTCACAAGTAGAGAGATAGAATTTCCACCTACATTTCTTGGTCTCCTGTCATAACTCTGTTTTTCCACGGTTTCTGTTGATCTTTGTCGAAGGGTCATTGGGTAACATCTTGTGGAAATCACGGATGATAATAAATTACATAGATTTCATTTTTATACTGCAGATCTATGTTTTATTTTTGGGTACTTCACAGGTCAGTTGTGATTACAAAACAAATTTTGCAAGTTAGTAGAAGTGGCACATTCCATTGAATAAGCCTCATGGATAAAAGGAATAAATATCAGCTAATCTTCTCTATTTTTATAGCTGCAAAAGAATTTCGTAGCGATCTGCCTGTTGATGTTCTGTACTCTAATCCCTTGTTTTCTATGCTCTGAAACCTGAAGGCCTGCACATATCTGAGCATGAGATGGCCAACTTCAACTAACTCTGGCCCCTGTGGTTGATGTGCTACCTTTTTTGATTCAGGATGCAGAACAATCAACCTCTGTGTGTGGTTCTCTGTATTTCAGTTTGCTGCTGCTGTTGGTTGCTATAAATCAGCTGGGATCTGTCATGTAATACAGAGACCTGCTTGTAGAGGTCAGGTTCCTTCCATTTAACTTATGTGACAAGAGGCACTTTATGCAACTGCAGATTTGTAGACCTAAGTCAAGATGAATCTACAATGCAGCCAGTTTTCTATAGGTCATGTCATTTATATTTTACAAGTATAGCCAATAGTGGGAAAAACACATATCTTCTCAGCTTTACTCCTCCAGTATCAATACACTTTCAGATATTATGTTCCATTGCTGAGCTTGCACTTCAGTCAACATCATATAGAAAATTAGATGAATCATTTGTGAACATAATTACAACTTTTGATAACTTTTGACAATGCATTTACATTATTAAAGTATTATGTATTTCATAGGAAAAGGAAATCATTGTTCAAATTTGTATATTCTGGATTTTGTCAGATCTGTAATAAATGCAATTAGATCAATAGAATGCAAATGAAGTCTCACGTGATCAGCAGAATTCAACTTCTTTCAAAAATACCTCCATGTTATAATGCAGGCAAAAGCATCAGCTAATTTATGCCTAGCAAAATGTGACAAGTGATAAATGAATAAATAAGGATCTTCAGTTTAAAAATACAAAGGTACAAAACATAATGTCATCAGCCCCATTTGTATCAACACATTGAAGCATGGTAGAGTTTCATAGAATTACCTCTGCTGGCATTGAAGCCAATACTCTTCCTTTGTTGTGATGGGTAGGTCCGTACATAGATCACAGGAATGAAAGTAAGATTGCCTTTCATTACACCCTGATTTGCCCACCCCAAGACTTTTAACTTCACTTTTTCATTATGAACTGTCACGTAAATGAAGGCATCATCTGTTTTTCCTGCTTTTTAACACCTCTTCACCCAGATTCACCCAGTCTAGATAATTATTTGCTTAGTGTTCTCAAAACAAACGATGCAGATTATTTTCTTCCAATCCCGTGCCTGCGATTGATACCAGCTGTTTCTCCGAGACACTCTGGGAAAGTCTCAGATTTGTTTTAAAACTGCTGTTTCCTTAATTGGAGTTGTGTAATCCAAACATATCCTTAAAGAAACCTCTGATGTCTCAGTCGGTTTATTCGGTGAAGAGCTGAGCCCTACAGAAAATCGCAGGTTCTATTCCACATTTATATAAAAATAAGATAATCTTAGTTTAGATGGAAGATATGGCAATAATTGACCCTTTAGCAGGGTAAGTGGAAGTTTGCCAGCATGCTCTAATGTTTTCAATTATTCTTGCATCATGCACTGTGTGGGTGCACATTAAGTTTTGGAAGAGGTTTGTGATGTCCCCTCAATTGTATTGCTTTTTAATAAAATGGTTAAGACTCACACATCATGGAGACTTATAAAATTTTAATAGGGTGAGACAGGGTAGATGCAGGAATGGTGGCTATGTCCAGAATTAAGGGTCACAGACTGAAGATTCAGGGTAGACCATTTAGGATGGAGATGAGGAGACATTTCTTCACCTGAAGCCTGGTGAACTTGTGGAATTCATTGCCACAGGAAGTAATTGTTGCCAAAACATTAAATGTATTCATGAGGCAGCTAGATATAGCACTTAGGGTGAATGGAATCAGAGGTTATGTGGAGAAAGCAGGATTAGGCTATTGAGTTGGACGATCAGCCATGATTGTGTTGAATGTCGGAGCTGCCCCAAAGGATCGAATGGCCTCATCCTGCTCCTATCTTCTATGTTTCTGTGTTTCTATTATTGATGGTCACTTGGGATAAGTATGAGAGATGCCTTGTGAAGCAATACCTCAACAACAAGCTGATTTCTCACAATTACAACATTTAAAAGGCAACTGGATGGGTGTTTGAATAGGAAAGGTTTAGAGGGGTATGGGCCAAGTGCTGGCAAATGAGACGAGATTAGGTTAGGATATCTGGTCGGCATGGATGAGTTGGACTGAAGGGTCTGCTTCCATGCTGTACATCTCTATGACTCTATGACTGTGACATGTGGGGCGAAAATTTAAGAAGAAAACATAAGAATAGCCAACCAAATATTTGAGAGGAAGTTAAAATTTAATCTGAAAGTTTTGAATGTTAAAGACAGCAGATGCAGTAAAATAGTGCAAAACTTACCCAATAGTTATGGATTATTATAATTCCTCTGTTTTTGTGCCCCCTACATCAACCATTAACAAGTTTCAACTTTAATGAAATGTACAGTCACGTTAAACATTGTATTGCCATCACTCTATCCTCTCCAAGCTTCGTTATGTCCCCATGTTCCAACAGCACTTGCTCATTCAAGCACTACTCTCCTGTTCTCTCCTGCTCTCCATCCTCCCTTTACATTTAAAAACAATCTCAAAAACATTCTGTTTAATAATGTCTTCAATATCACAAAAATGCCCTTCCATTTCTCTTCCCTTTTCCAATGTTAATAGCCATCTGAACCTTCTCTCAACACTTTATCCTAGCACTGTGTCCCCTGTTTTAGAATCCCCAGCCAAGAGAAACAGCATTTCTATGTCTAGCACTCTTGTACTGCATTTTTCAACAAGACCAACTCTCACTCTTCTAATCCTCAGAGAATATAGACACAGCTTATCATCATGAGACAATCCACTTACCCCACGAACCAATGTAATAAATGCTTGCTTTGCTGCCTCCAATGCAAATGTATCCTTCTTTAAATATGTAGATGTAACCAGTGCACAATACACAGGTGTGGTTTTCAAAAGCCCTGTACCATTGTAGCCAGTCATATTGATTGTTATTCTCCAATCTCCTCTCAACAAAGACCAACATGCTATTCATTTTTCTAATTGCTTGTTGCATCTGCAAACTAGATTTCTATCTTTCTTGCATGAATACACCCAATTCTCTCTGAATATGAACATTTATAGTTGCACACACAAAACAAAGTTCTGCTTCCTTATTCTCCTAAATAAAGTTCCGCTTTCCCATATGATTATCCATCTGAAATATTATTATCCATTCACTTACTTTGTCTTTGCAGTCTCGTTGTGTATTCCTTACAGTTTATTTTCCCACTTAGCTTTGTACCATCAGTAAAAAGCTGAGGCCCCAACCCTGATCCACATTGCACTCAATTATACATGATTTGCCAACTTGAAAAACCTTCCTTTATCCTTAATCATTCCTCTTGTCAGTTAACCAATCGCCTATTCAAGATAATGATTATCTCCAACTCATAGAGTCCATGCAGTGTGGAAACAGGCCATTTGTGCCACTGACTCACCAAACAGCATCCCACCCAGACCCACCCCCTCCAACCCTGCATTTCCCATGGCTAACCCACACATGCCTGAACACTATGGGAAATTTAGCGTGGCCAATCCACCTATCCTGCACATCTTTGGACTGTGGGAGGAAACCGGAGCACCTGGAGGAATCCAATGCGGGCATAGGGAGAATGTGCAAACTCCACACAGTCACCCAAAGGTGGAATCAAATCCAGGTCCCTAGTGTTGTGAGGCAGCAGTGCGAACCAATGAGCCACAATGTTCTGTGGGGCAGAATTTCCCCTTCCTTGTGAGGTGTAGGCTGGAAAATATGGACAGCATGAAACAAATCAGAAATGCAACCTTGAGAAAATTTATTCCGATTTAAGCCTTAAACAGCAGATTCAGAATCTTGCTACTGAGCAGGGGCTAACTTCATTACAATGTGTTTTATCACCTGATCTCAACTTAATTTGACATCAATCTTCATCTCCTTTGCCATAAAATGAAATTGTGCAAATTCTTTACATATACTTCAGACAGGGTGGCTACAGCTCGCCGATTGTTTGCCCCTGCTATCATCCAATGTTTGTTTGCCATAATGTTTCTATATGTTCCATAGGCACCATCCTTCTCAACCTATCTTCCACACAAGTCAGCATGGGCAAACCACCAGCCTCATCACATCATCATGCCTGCTCTCAGATCAACTTTCACCCCACTTCAGTCATTCAACTCTTTACTTTGGAGCTAAGAGACACCTACAGCTTGTGTGCTTCTACTGGGTTACTTTGTGCACATCTCACGTATCTACACAGGATGCATCTTAGGACTCAAGGTTTGGTTTCTTTGCACTCATGTGCTGCGCAATTGTTTGATGGTTGCCAGCTTCTGTCTACTTCACACTGCTTCCTTAATGCACCCTCACTGTCTTCAACACTGACTTGCAGGCTGCCAGTCTCTGTGTGGGTCACAGCACATTTCATTTCTTGGTTACAGACTGCCAGTCTCTGATGCTCACGTTTCTGATTGCAGAGTGAGAGATAGGCGGCTTATCTCATGGGAGCGCTGGGCAGTAACCGGGGTGGACATGACACTGTGCCATCTCAACGTCACACTGCAATATGTTTCAATGGGTTATGTAACAAACACACTATCCACTGCATATGTGTGCCTGACCCCTGAGAGAAAGAAGCATGCAGAGAGAGAGAGGACAAAAGTCCCTTGCCACACTTTTGATTTGCTGGGCACCGATGACAAGAGTGTTGGAATGCAGGTCAAAATGTATATCTGACAGACATTGAGTGTGCTAGACTTGAGTGTCCATGGTGGTCATCAACATGACCATGGAAACAGCTAGGTGGATATATATTGGAGACAATACAGTACTGATAACACTGGTGGACTCCTCTATCCTTTAAAACAGTTTACCAAATACCTTTGACAATGTGCCTGCTGCTCATCCTGTGATCTGCAGGAGAAAGAACATCTCTCTTCTCCGGCATCCTATTCACCAGCGCCTTTGGGTTGCTCTGCAGGAAGCAGAGTGCGAGCTTTCCTTTCCACTGCGAGCACCATTTTGTGAGGGCTGGTTCTTGACTTGCAGCGTTTGAAGTGCTGTGCGGCTGGGCTTTTGGGTCCAGTGTTAATGGCTCTCATGCGGGAAGGTCCTGCAGTGGTGCACACACATGCATCTTTTGTGAGAGGAGTGCTCCATGTCCCGGTTGTATAACTAAAGAGATGAAGAGCAAAGGATTGCATGAGCAAAATCACTTCAGGCCATGGCAAACCAGCAAACACTTCAATTAAAATGGAAAATTGTCACCCCCAATCCTCCAGGTTGTTATTCAAAATTATCAATAAAATACATTTTAAAATGTCTATGTTTCGATGGGCTTTTTGGTTTGAAATATTTTGCTAAAGAAAGATTAGAAAGATAATAAATTAGTAATCAATTAGAAAGATTACTAGAATAGGTTATATATTTCCCTATAGTTTTCTTAGTAAGGTTTCTAAATTTGCTAGTATTATGTAAGACGTGATGACGTTTTCATTAAGTTTTTTGAGTACATTCGAAAACATTGTACATAATCAATACAGTTTACAATTTTATGATGTGCTCCTTATGCCTGCTGTTCTTAATATTTCACCACAACTTTTTCCCATCACCATTGACAACCCTCAACTACTAATATTTTACTCTGGTGTTATACAAATCAAAATATCCACTCGAGACACAAACCCAGGTTTGTAAGGACACAGAGTATTTTTCAGAGGTCATTCAAGGACTTGCATTGATATAATAACTTGTCATTGTGCCAAGACATCACAAGGCACTTCAGAACTGATGAATGACAGCTGCTGTTGCTATGAAGGCAAAAATGGCAGCAAATGTACAATGGCAAATTTACACAAAACATGGTCCTACAAGTGGAATGAATGATTAGTTAATAATTTTTGATGCACTGATTGAGGGAGTAGGGCTAGCCAGAACACCAGAATTCTCTGCTGAATGTTGAATATTGCTATGGAATTTTTTACATCCATCCAAACATACAATTCCACCTTCACTTCTAACATTTCATCAAAAAAGTGGCAGGATAAGACAGAGCACATGCCCATACAAAGTCTCCGGAGACACCTTGTCCGACTTACTGGTTGTAACCCTCAGGTACATTCCAGCAATGGGTGGAGGAGGAGTTGTACTGCTGGAATTGGTGGCTGGGGCCAACTGTTGGAATGCAAACATTTGGCAGACATCCTGTTGTGTTTCAAACACATACTCGGGGTGTGGAAACACTTCCGTTTTTGCTTGAATAGTTGGACAACAATTCAGGAACGTACCAAAATTGCTACTTTTAGTTATTAAATTCTAGCAAAAGGAAGAGGAACAGATGGAAGGATCACATTAAACTGCAGTTGCATCAGGAAGAGGGGAGTTTGCAGAAACCTTGACTCTTTTAGCAAGGTATTTGGCCCAGAATTGTACACCTGTACTTTTCCAGTGAAGCTGTCAAGAACCTGTGTTGCCTCTGTCAACAAGACCAACAAACCACTAGACTAACTGATACCACCTTGTAGGTTGTAGCCAAGATTATGGAAAGACTGAGGGTTTAAAAGCTGTTGCATCAGTGACAACAATTATTCTGTAGTTCATTCCTACATGAAGTTGATTACTGATGCTATCCTAACACAGATAAGTTCATCACATTTCCTGTGGAGAACTAAGTAGAACTCTATAATTTATGATGATTACATACCTTTGCCAAATTCAGAACATCAATGAATGCACATAGATTATCATGAGGTCTCTTGCCAATCAATACCCTACTTTCATGAATCGCAAGAGTGTCCTCTCCATTAACATGCAATTAGTAAAAAAGCAACAATAGAAAATGGCAGTAATAACAGCTTGTACCTATATCATCTGCTTAACACAGTTAAACACCTCAAGGTGCTTCACATAGACATTATAAAACAATGTCTGTGCCCTTGAAAAAGACATTAGACTAGATGACCAAAAGCTTGGGATAAAGACAGACTGATTTAGAGAAAGAATTCCATAGACAACTGAAGGTACAGCCACCAATGGTGTCGTCATTAAATACAGGGGCTCCTCAAGGGGTTTAGAAGTGGAACAGCACAGATTTCCAGGACAGTGGGGCGGCTGGAGGAGATTACAGGGATTGGGAATAATGAGGCCCGGGAAGGACTTGACATCAAGGATGGGAATTTTAAATTTGAGCTTTTCAACCAGGAGCTAATATAAGGCAGCAAACAGGATGAACATCATTTGGTGCAAGTTCGTACTCAGCCAACAGAGTTTTGTTATGACTCAAAGTTCACCGAGAGTGGAATGAAGGAGGTGACCAGAGCTCTGTTAGAAATATCGAAAGGTGAATTTTCTGGGGGTTTCGCCTTTCTTGGGTACTTGAGGCTGGGTGGAGGAGACACAAATTGTGAAGCCCCATCTTGGATGGGGGGAGGGGTGTGTGGCTCCAGATGGGAATATGGACAGAGGTGACCATTTAGTTGGTGACTTTAAGTCCACAATAAGCCTCAGGATGAACAGATGGGGACCATCTTGCCCACTATTATATTATGGGGATAGCTATTCTGGAAAGAAAAACAGTGGGTTACTCAGATATGTAATTTTACATGTAACTGCACCCCGCCTTTAGATACACAAGCAAAGAGCTATAAAACTTATAGCACATTACCTATTGGGGTCAGAGTTACTGAAAACCTGATGATTGTAAAGGCTGCACTAGGGTTAGGGTTAGCTATTCTGTAGTTCATTTCCACATTAAGTTCATGACCACCTCCAAATCTGATAGCAGCAATAACATGGCTGCGGGGTTCAGCAGCAGAGGAGCTGAGGCAGGGGCAGAGACACTACAAAGATAGAAATGGGTAGTCTTAGTGACAGAATGGTTATCTCTTGAAACACTATATTCTCCACTACGAAAATTTATGGAGAGGATCATGTTTGAGCTACTTACGAATTAAGGAAGGAGAGGGTGATCGATTTGTCAAAATGTCTCTTTTCATTCTGAAATTTCTTCTGTTTTAATGTTGGTGCATTTCACTTTTTCAATGAAAAATTAAATGTCCTATAATTATAGAGAGAAGATAAGTTATCAATGGATTAATGGAAATAAAACCATCTTCAAACTAATGGGTGTGTGGGAGCACTACAGAATGGCATTGTACACAAACCTGCAAATTCCCTTGTGAAAACTTACTGGTGTAAATGTTCATTCAATAGAATATAGGAAAGAGGAAATATGAGAAAAAAAAGATGCTGTAACTGTGTGAATTCACTTCCAAATACTCACCTGGAAAATTAATCACAAGATCAAATATGAATGTCATCACAGAAATCCCTGAGCTATCCAGCATGACCTTGAGGGCATTGCTATCCAATTCCTAAATGGAGACTACTTTCACAGTATTCACCCCCACATGCCACAGTCCAAAGATATGCAGGTTAGGTGGTTTGGCCATGCTAAATTGCCCATAAAGTCCAAGAGTGTGCAGGCTAGAGTTAGCCATGGGGGATGCAGGGTCACAGGGATAGGGTGGGGTGTGTGGGTTTGAGTGGGATGCTCTTCAAAGGGTCGCTGTGGACTCCATGGGCCAACTGCCCTGCTTCCAAACTGTAGGGATTCAATGCCCATTCTTTTTCATAGCAGTGAAATATAACAATAAAGAAAAATCTTGGGCAAATGTGAGGTGCTGCATTTTGGGAAAGCACATCTTAGCAGGGCTTATAAACTTAATGGTAAGGTCCTAGGAATTGTTGCTGAACAAAGAGACCTTGGAGTGCAGGTTCATAGTTTCTTGAAAGTAGAGTCGCAGGTAGATAGGATAGTGAAGAAAGCGTTTGGTATGCTTTCCTTTATTGGTCAGAGCACTGAGTACAGGAGTTAGGAGGTCATGTTGCAGCTGTACAGGACATTGGTTAGGCCACTTTTGGGATATTGCATGCAATTCTGGTCTCCTTCCTATTGGAAGGATGTTGTGAAACTTGAAAGGGTTCAGAAAAGATTTACAAGGATGTTGCAAGACTTGAACTATAAGGAGAGGTTGAATAGGCTAGACCTGTCTTCCTTGGAGCATCAGAGGCTGAGGGGTGACCATATAGAGGTTTATGAAATCATGAGGGGCATGGATAGGATTAACAGACAAAGTCTTTTCCCTGGAGTGGGGAAGTCCAGAACTAGAGGGGAAAGGTTTAGGGTGAGAGGGGAAAGATATAAAAGAGACCTATGGGCAACGTTTTCACGTGGAGAGTGGTACATGTATGAATTGAGCTGCCAGAGGAAGTGGTGAAGGCTGGTACAATTGCAACATTTAAAAGGCATTTTTATGGGTATATGAATAGGAAGGGTTGGAGGGATATGGGCCGGGTGCTGGCAGTTGGGACTAGATTAGGTTGGGATATCTGGTTTGCATGGACGGGTTGGATCGAAGGGTCTGTTTCCATGCTGTACATCTGTGTAACTCTATAACTCTATTAATCTGCACTACTTTCTGTCACAGGGGCATTTTGATGTGAGTTATTCTAGTTCACTCTGCCAGCTGAGAGGACGTGATCACGACAACAGCATCAAAAGTTCATTTTAATGGATTGCCAGAAAGCTACAGTAAAACTATAAATGGCTATAACAAAATGCACAAAAACTGTTAACAAAGAGTGGAGGGTAGCACAGTTATTGTACATTGCTTATTAACTAATAGTGCCGAGTGCATGTCTAAATAAGATAACAACATTTTTGTTTTTAATTAAGAAAGAACGATTGAAACTCTGCCACATACAGAAGATTTGGCAGCAAGCAAAAGCTTACCAAAAGGAACGCATCTGAGTGATTCATCTGATAAACACAGACAGCTGTTTTTGTGTATCAGGATGTTTTGATCCATTTGTGATTTTAAATACAGCAGAAATATCTCTTAATTTATTGGATAATTCAGTTTGAAAAGACTGTGCACTTCTGCTGACTGACTTTCTGATGACTGATAACTTTTATGTGCTTCAGTGAGTGGGTCACTACCTTGGCGTACACATACATGTGGGAAACACCAGAACCCACATTGAAAGCACATGCAGTGAAGACACAGGGACAGATTTTAATGATTAATGCTCCCGGCATCAGACCTCATGTGACAAAATTGCATATTGAGAATTCAATTACCAGATTGAAAATCATGCAGAACTCTCTGCTATTTGAGCTTGAATACATCTTGTAAACTGCTATCACATTAAGTGTTTTCAATTCATAATCCGAGCACAATTTTTACTCCAAATTTTTTTACTGATGATGCTTGAGATGCATTCAGACTTTGTAATTTCAGAAATGATCCTATTAATATATCTTTGAAATGTACTTGGAGGTTACTCAATTTATGTTAAATGTATTGCTGAAAAAACACACATTTTATAAAAGCTTCTCATCTGCAGACATCATGACAATTTACAAGAAATACCAAAGTAAAGGGGCAACAACAGCTTTACTGTCTGATTGGTTGGCAAATGGACTATGATTAAGTGAATTGAGAATTTCTTTTCTGCCAGTACTTGTTTGAGAGACTCTTTTATATAATTTGGACTGAAAGAACTGTGAATGCTGTAAATCAGAAACAAAAACAGAAATTGCTGGAAAAGCTCAGCAGTCTGGCAGCATCTGTGGAGAGAAATCAGAGTTAACGTTTCAGATCAAGTGATCTGAGCTCTGAGGAAGGGTCACTTGACCCAAAACATTAACTCTGATTTCTCTCCACAGATGCTGTCAGACCTGCTCAGCTTTTCCAGCAATTTCTGTTTTTGTGTATAGTTTGGAGTTCTCCACACCGATGTAATCAGGGTGGGTGGCATTGCTACTTCTACATATGGACTTGGGATCATTGAATGGTATCAAAGAATGGTTGCAACACAGAAGGAGGCCATTCTGCCTATTGTAACCCTGTAAGAGAAATTACTGCAATCTTACCCTTTAGCCTTGCAAGTATTCAGGTATTTATTTGATTCTCTTTTCGAAGCCATGATTGAATCTTTCTCCACCATCAATTCAGGCAGTATAATCTAGGTTGCAACCATTCCCTGCAGAAGAAAAAAATCTTTTCTCATGTTGCCTTCCGTGCTTTTGCAAATCATTTTAAATCAGCGTCCATAGACCATAGGATATAGAAGCAGAATTAGGCCACTTAGCCCATTGAGTCTGCTCCAAAATTTGATCATGATTGATACTTCTCAAGCCCAATCTCATGTCTTGCCCCTATAACACTTGATCCCCTTACTAGTCAAGAACTTGTCTGTATCTGTCTTAAATACACTCAATGACTTGATCTCCATAGCCTACTGTGGCAGTGAATTCCACAGAGTCACCATCCTCTGGGTGAAGAAATTCCTCCTCATCTCAGTTCTAAAGGCTCTTCCCTTCATCCTGTGGCTGTGCTTTGGATTCTAGTCTCTCCTACTTGTGGAAACATCTCCTTCACATCCAATCTACCCAACCCTCTCAGAATTCTGTAAATTTCAATGAGATGCATCAGTATCCTTCTAATTGCCATCGAGTACAGTCCCAGAGTCTTCAAATGCTCCTCATATAACAGCGTTAGGAACAGACTTTTTTCCCTCTCTGCTCTGTCCACACCCCTCCTGATTTTGAATATTTCTTTTCTCAACCTTTTCTTCTCTAGAAAGAACACCCCAGCTTCTCCAATCTATCCATGTAACCAACACTCCTCACTCCAGAATCATTCCTGTAAATGTTTACTGTGGTTTCTCAAGACTTAATATCCTTCTTAAAGTGCTGTATGCAGAACTGGACACATTGTCCTGGTTGATGCCAAACTAAGTGCTATGACCAAGTGAGGACAGTGGACGACTTTGTTATCTTGCATCAATCCTCTATTGATCACAAAAATTTTACATTTAAAAAAGAAGCTAGCCTTGCTAATTGTATCCATAAATACATATGTTAGACAGTATTTGGCTTCAGTATCAGGAACAATTAAACTAGATTCCTTAAATTACCAAATAAAGGATAAGATTATTGGAAAAAATTTACTCAAGCAAAAAGTGAAGATTAACAAAAGGTTTAAGCATATCCAACTACAGATATACACACATCATCTTCCAGCTTAGAAAAAATGTTACCTTAAAACTATTTTGGCTAAGCAACAGTTGAATTTGGTAAACAAAAGAATTATTCTCAGATCACCCCAAATGCTGGTCTGCAGTAAAAATCACTTTCTACACAAACAATTGGCATAATTGAATCAGTTATAACTAGCTGACTTCTCATTTTCCAGAGAATTCTCTTTTAGGAATCCTCCTTGTACAATCCACCCTGTAAAATTCACGCACTCTAATGAGAGGGGTTTCAAAGAAATAACAAGAGGACAAAGGCTGTTTTCTTTCTGGCAAGTTCTCTATAGCTATCATCAAATAATTTTTTTATATCCACAAACTAGAGCTTTTCTGAAAATGTTGCAATCTCAGTGAAACTGTCAAACACTTAAGCAACTTGCAAATGTAAGATTTATGCTGCTGTAGCTAATGTTCTTTAAAAATATTATTTTCATGAAGTGTATATACATCTGATATTATAAATAATTTTTCAGATAAAACATTCTCATGACATAGAGTTTTCAAAATGCCTATCATTTCAAAATGCCTTTTTACTTTATGTCTTAATTTCTAAAACTTAGCTTTCAATACACCTCTTTAACTTCTTTCTCAACCTACATTATCACTTTCAATGATTGGTAATCATTTACCCCAAGATCTCTCTTTTGAATTTTACTATCTAATTCATAGCCTCCCTTGTTCATCTTAACAAAATATATTAGTTTATATTTCACTGAGTTAAACTTCATTGGCAATGTGTCTGTTTTTCATATAGTTTGGCTTTGTCTCTTGAGGCCCATCACTATCCTTCCAGCATACTCTTGTGAGATTTGTTCCATTGGCAAATTTTGAAATTTTGTTCCTTACTTACAAACCTACTTCTTTCGCATATATCAAGAAAAACTGTAATCCAAACATCAATATTCAGGAATATCACTCCATATCTTCCAATGGCCTAGAAACAATCATTAAACTCTACTTTCTTGCTGCTGTGATTACTTGACTAACCAAGGGAAACAACATGAACTGTACAAAACTGCCCCGAAACTACCATTTTATTTAAGAGGTACTCAAACACAGCAAAGTATCAAGAAATTCATGTCTTGTTTACTAACACTTGCATGATATCTGCAGCTATTGGGAGATGAAACATTGCCTACAACTATGATGCTTTGAATGGAACAATGACAGATACTAGAATTCACAAAATCACTACAGGTATATCAACAGCAACAAGAAGAGAAAGAACATGGACTGATTACAGAAAGGATACTAGAAGCTCTACTTTCTCTCTCAGTCCCACTGCCAATTGTAGAAACTAGCACAGTGTCATAGTCATAGAGTCATACAGATGTATAGCATGGAAACAGACCCTTCGGTCCAACCCGTCCATGCCGACCAGATATCCCAACCCAATCTAGTCCCACCTGCCAGCACCCAGTCCATATCCCTGCAAACCCTTCCTATTCATATACCCATCCAAATGCATCTTAAATGTTGCAATTGTACCAGCCTCCACCACTTCCTCTGGCAGCTCATTCCATACATGTACCACCCTCTGTGTGAAAAAGTTGCCCCTTAGGTCTCTTTTATATCTTTCATCTCTCACCCTAAACCTATGCCCTCTAGTTCTGGACTCCCCAACCCTATCCAAGCACTCATAATTTTGTAAACCTCTATAAGGTCACCCCTCAGCCTCCGACATTCCAGGGAAAACAGCCCCAGCCTGTTCAGCGTCTCCCTATAGCTCAAATCCTCCAACCCTGGCAACATTCTTGTAAATCTTTTCTGAACCTTTTCAAGTTTCACAACATCTTTCTGATAGGAAGGAGACCAGAATTGTACACAGTGAAAAAAGAACGTAGAAAAAAATCGTGTGCTGGAGAAAATCAGCAAGTCTGGCAGCTTCTAGAGAGAGAGAAACATAATGTTTTGAGTCTGTCTTTCTTTAAAACTCCGGCATCCGCAGTATTTTTGTTTCATTAGAAAAATAATTTCCAACAGCGAATTCAAGATCTACAAACTTCACCATCACTACAGTAACAGGACAACAGCTAATCAGTTGTACTCAGATCTTCACATTCTTACAACCCAAGGGACTCTGGAACTGCATTAGCTTTTATCTCCCGGTGTGCAGCAAAAACTCCTCCCCCCACCTTTCAATTCTCATTGCCTGTATGTTTGTGTGTGTGTGTGTGTGTTTTATGTCACAAATTATTATTTTTCTGGCTTATAGATAGGATAAAACACCAATCTCTTTAACTCACGAAACTGATGTTGTCTCTTCTTCCTTTTATAGCTGGTTAAGTAAATTTAAGTGAAATGTGATAGCTAGGTGCTAAAAAAGAAAATTTAAAAATAATTTGTTGCAGCCCTCCAAGAAGAGATTGAAAAAGAGGGGAGCAGTGACTTGCTCTCAGCTGGCTGTAAGAGATCACTGGAAATATTCTATGAAGCATTTCTTGGAGGTCCATACACATCACTTTAACTCTCATCAAATTTGTCTAGCTTGTTATCAAAAACCTCAATTCAGTTACTTAAGAACTATTTGTTTGCCATTAAAATATTATACTGGTTTTTCATAATTAAATAAAATTTCTCCAAGTTAATGTTGCTTTAGTGCTGTATTTTTGTTGTTAAAATCTTTCCCATCAATAAGGTTAATCTAACTGGGTTGAGGTAACGTGGTGAAGGTGAGGGAAACCTTGTAAGTCCATAGTTAAGGTATCTGTAATCTTATTTATGGCATTTATAGTTTTCACTGATTGTTTAGAGTCTGCCAAGATTGATTAGAATGCATGGCTGCAGTTCCATGGAGGAAGCTAGTTTATCCATGATAGATATCTTCTTAATAGCCTAAAAGATCTAAATGCTTGAGCTATAGAAAAAATTTTTTACATGGAATCTTTCATGACTACTGCACATCTGAAAGTTTTTATAGTCAATGAAGTGTGATTGAAGTGTAGTCACTGCCATAATGTTGGAAATTCAACAGGGCAATATGTGTACTGCAACTGCTCAAGAATTGTAATTTGTTAATGATCCAATATCTCAGTTTATGATTGACTGAGGAATAAATTATTGCCAGGATGTTGGAGACAATTCCCTTGCTCTTTTTCCAAATAGTGCCATGAGATCTTGTGGACTGTATTTCATTTCAGATTGACCCATACATAGAACTACAATACCAGCAATTTTAATGTGAAATATTTTCCACGAATCTGAGAGGGATGTTGTGGGATTCTGGGAATTTGATACAAAAATTAATGAGGGATCTCTGGGTTCAAAGCATTAACTCAGCTTTCTCTCCACATATGTTGCCAGATCTGCTGAAAATCTCTAACAATTTCAGTTTTTGCTTGAGGGAGTCTTGGTCTTGGTTTGACATCCCTTCCAAAAGACAACAGAATCATTATACTATGACATGCACAACTGTGCTCAGTAAAGTGGAGATAATTTTGCAGAGAATGAGATGGAGGAGCTAGATGTTTCTTCTGATGAGAAGAAACAGGAAAATGATGCTGCAGTTAAGGGAATGGATATTGGAGATGCAGGGCATGATGTCAGGACAATAATACAATGTGGCAGGCAGGCCTGTGATAATCTTATCACCACTAAATTCCAGGCCAAATAAGGCACCAATCCATCTATTCTATGCTGTTGGTTGTAATTCTCTGTTGGCTGGCGAGCCAGGTTCCCTTGTCAGTACGAATGTTTTTGTTTAATTTCTTTGCTTTTATGTTCTGTTGGCTGCATTAAATTTTACATTTTCACATTGGTTGTAATCCTTTGAATGGGCCAATCTTAAATGAAATACATCCTATTTGTGAAAAATGTCCTTGACATCAGCAAGCTCATATGCTTGGTTCATTGAAAGGCACATGAAATCTCAATTTGGCAGGGATACACTCATGTCTCATTGATACATTCTCCAAATGGGAACTATGCCTTGCAAAGTACTCTGTGTCATGCGGAAACCATGTAGACATGCGATGACTTAGCTGCAGACACTACTCAGTCAGTGGCCATAGAGGGATGATAATTAGGTGAGTGCAATTTGAAGTGTTGTCAGATGTGTTCCAAGGCCGCAACATTACAAAATATATCCAAGGTTAAATCCTACACATGTTAGTGGACTAAGAGATGCTGATCATGTGACAGAATAAATGGTATTCTATAGGCTCACTTCATCTGAGTCTGATTGGGAATTAAATGCAATAACCTTAAGTGCATACAACCATTACAGCAATTGGCATAGAAACGTAAGAACTAGGAGCATGTGAAGGTCATTCAGCCCTCTGAGTCTGCTCCAACATTCAGTGGGATCATGGCTTATACTCTATCTCAATGCCATATTTCCATCTTTTCCACAAGGCTCTTGGTGCCTTTAAAGTCTAAAGAAAAACTAATGCTTTCTTGAACATGTTCAGTGAAGGGTTTTGGGCCATCCTAAGACCATACAAAGTAAGGACAGGAGGAAGCTGTGTGGCCTCTAGAGCCTGCTCTACCATCCAATAGGATCATGGCTGATCCAACATTCCTGACATCCACTTTCCTCCCTTTTCCCGTAACCCGTGATTCCTCCACTGATAAAAGTCTATCTAACTCAGCCTTAGATACACACAGGACTCTGCTCCCACAACTCACAAAAGCAAGGAGTTAGAAAGATTCACAACCCTCCGAGAGAAGAAATTCCTCCTCTTCTCAGTCTTAAATTGCCACCATTTTATTTTGAGTCTATGTCTTCTGATCCTAGACTCTCCCATGACGGAATACATCCTCTCAGCATTTACCCTGTCAAGTCCCTTCAGAATCCTCTCTGTTTGAATTGGACCACCTCTCTTTTTCTGAATTCCAATTACTAGAGTCCCAACCTGTTTAGCCTTTGCTCATAACACAATCCCTCCGTAACAGGGGTCATTCCAGAGAACCTTCTCTGAATTGCCTCCAATGAAATGATATCTTTCCTTAAATAAGGAGACCCAAATTGCTCACAGTATTCAGAGTGTAACCTCATCAGCATCTTGTACAGTTGCAGTAAGTCTTCCCTTCTATTATGCTCCAATCTCCTTGAAATAAGGGCCAACATTCCATTAGCCTTCCTGATTACCTGCTATGTGCCAGCTTTTTGTGTTCCATGCACATTTACCCCCAAATCCCTTTGTGTTGCAGCTTTCTGCAGTTTTTCTCCACTTAAATATTATTATGTCCTTTTGTTTTCCCTTCCAGAATAAACAACTTCACATTTCCCACATTATACTCCATTTGTCAACTTTTTGTGTTAATTACTTAACCAATCAATGTCTGTCTGTAAACTGTTTGTATCCCTCTCACGACCTGCCGTTCCACCTATTTTAGTGCCATCTGCAAAACTGGCTGTAGTACAATCACTTCCTTTCTCCAAGTCATTAATATATATTGTAAACAATTGCAATACTCCATTGGTTACACACACCAACCTGAAACAGAACCTCTTATCCCCACACTCTGTTTCCAAACATTGTGTGATTATTTCCTTAACAATTGATTCTAACACTTTTCCATCAACAGATGCTAGGCTAATCAACCTATGGTTACTCACTTTGTTATCTCCTTCCTTTTTTAAATATGGGTGTCACATTAGCAGTTTTCCAATCATCTGGTACTTCTTACAGAATCCAATGATTTTTGGAAAATTACAACCAATGCATTCACTATCTCTATAGTGACCTCTTTTAGGATCCCAGGATGCAAGCCATCAATACCAGTGGACTGACCTACCTTTAGTCCATTGGGGGGTTTGTCTAATACTACTTCCTTAGTGAAGCTGACGGTATTTGATTCCCACCCTGAATTCTTTGGTATTAATGGGATGTTCAAAGTATCTTACACCATAAAGACTGATGCAAAACAACGCTTTAACTCCCCTGTTATGTCATGGGCTTATGTTCATTTTGACCTCTCTATTTTTTCTTATATACTCAGTGAAGCTTTTATTGTGAGTTTTTATATTCTTTGCCAGCTTGCTGTTGTGGTTTATTTTCTCCTGCTTCATTTTCTATTTAGTTCTCCTTTTGCTGGGTTATGAATGTATCCCAATCTTTGAGGCTGTCATTGACTTTGGCTTCCTTATAAACTCTTTCTTTCAACTTAATTATTGGATTAACCTCCTTGGTTATCTATGTTTCATTTATACATCTCTTTGAATCTTCCCTCCTTACTGGGATTTTGTTTTGTTGAGAGTCATGAATTACCTCTGTAAATGTCTGCCATCACTTGCTTACTGTCATTCCTGTTGATCTATGTGCTTAGTTCACTTTAGCTAACTCTATTCCTACTTTATTATAATTCCATTTAATAAAGTTAAACATGGATGTTACCATCTCAAGTTTCTCACTCTCAAACTGAATATTAAATCTATCATGCTATGATCACTACTTATTAGGGGATGATTTACTCTGAGATCATTTATTAAACCTGCTTCATTACCCATTACCAAATTCAAGATAACCTACTCTCCAGTTGGTTCTGTGACATATTTCACTAGGAAATTGTCCTTAATGCTCTCTTTGAAATTGTTGTCATAGTTATCCTTTCCAATTTGACTAACACAATCAACATGAAGATTAAAGTCCATAATTATTAGACAAAAGTGAGGATTTCTGGAGATTAGAGTTGAGAGTGTATTGCTGAAAAAGCACAGCATGTCAGGCTGTATCTGAGGAGCAGGAGAGTTTATCAGGAAGGGCTTTTGCCTGAAACGTTGACTCGCCTGCTCCTTGGATGCTGCCTGACCTGCTGTGCTTTTCCAGCACCACACTCTCCACTCATAATTATTGCACTATTCTTTTCATATACTTCTATGATATGTTGATGTATAGCTTTTCCTACAGAATGGCTATTGTTTGAAGGCCTGTACATGACTTCTATCAATGTCTTTTTACCCTTGCTGTTTTTTACCTCCATCCAAATGGTCTGTGCATCATCCAAACCGAGATCATTTCGTACAGCTGTCCTCATTTAATTTCTTATTAACAGTGCTACCCCATCACGTTTTCCATGCTTCGTGTCTCTCTGAATGGTCAAATATTCCAGTCTTTGATCTCTTTGTAACCATGTTTCTGTCATGGTTATGAGATCATATTTATTTGCCTCACTTTGCACTGTGAGTTTGTCTATCTATTCCGAATGCTTCGTGCATGAAGATACAAAGCCTTTAAGTTTGTTCTATTGTCAAGTTTCTCAACTCTTTTATTGTTCCTTGGTACAATATGACATTCACACATTCTATCCCGTCCTTTAATTTTCTGGTAACAATCAACCCCATCACTAACCTGCAATCTTACCTTCTCATTAGCCCATGATTTTATCATTTTCCATACAACTGAAATCCCCACCGACACTCTTGGTGTCCTATCCACAGTCTTAGTTTCTAGATTTTCTAGATTCCCTACAGTGTGGAAACAGGCCGTTCGGCCCAACCAGTCCACACCGACCCTCCGAAGAGTAACCCACCCAGATCCATTTCCCTCTCACTAATGCACCTAACACTATGGGCAATTTAACATGGCCAATACACCCAACCTGCACATCTTTGGACTGTGGGAGGAAACCAGAGCACCCGGAGGAAACCCACGCAAACACGGGGAGAATGTGCAAACTCCACACAGACAGTCATCTAAGGCTGGAATTGAACCTGGGACCCTGGTGCTGTGAGGCAGCAGTGCTAACCACTGAGCCACCGTGCCGCCCCATCTGTGATTTGCAAGGACTCTGGTCCCTGCATGATTCAGGTGGGGCTCATCCCATCAGAGCAGCTCCCTCCTTTCCCAGTACTGTTGCCAGTGTCTCATGAATTCGAACCTGTTTCTCCTACACCAATCTTTGCACCATGCGTTTACCTCTTTAATATTGGTGACACTGTGCCAAATAGCTCATGGCTCAGGTGGTAATCCAGGAATTATTATTTTTTTGGTTCTTCTTTCTAATTTAGCCCCACATACTCCTTCAGCAGAACCATTTTCCTCTTTCTATCTATATCATTGGTATGTACGTGGATCATAACTTTGGGATTTTCCCCTCCACCTTCAAGTTCCTCTACAGGCCAGATGAGATATCCCAAATCCAGGCACCAGGCAGGCAAGGCGGCCATTAAGGCTCTTGATCCTGGCCATAGAGAACAGTGTCTATTCCCCTGTGTAATGTAACATATCTGAACAATGTGGAATTAAACACACATTTACACATGCTTTATAAATACTGGGATTTGGTATCGATGTCCTCTTTCTGCCCTTATAATTCTTGAATGTTTTTTTCATCACAATGCCTAGGTGCTGCCTCGACATCCACAGCTGATGTTGAGGGCAGCCTGCTGTCTGCTATACCACGTGGTCTGAGATGGCCTGGTAATCATTCTCTCATGGATCAAAGGCTAGAGCTCTGCAGCCAGCTGAGTACCTTCTGCACAGATGTGTGTGGATCCTGCTTGTCCAACCAACTGGATTTAATGGCAGAGGGAAGGTGCACCAGCAGGGCACCCCTGGAATTTCCTGGGATGGAACCTTTGGGCCATTGTTCGTCCTTCCAGTTGATGCATGATGGCACCTCCCTGACTCCAGAAGGTGAAAGGGAACCTGGAGGGAGGTCAAGGTGTTTCATATTCTCTTGGGAGAAAGTGAGGACTGCAAATGCTGGAGATCAGAGCTGAAAATGTGTTGCTGGAAAAGCGCAGCAGGTCAGGCAGCATCCAAGGAGCAGGAGAAGTGCTCATGCCTGAAACATCGAATCTCCTGCTCCTTGGATGCTGCCTGACCTGCTGCGCTTTTCCAGAAGCACATTTTCAGCTTTCATATTCTTTGCCAAGCTATTATTGCACTGCACTCATAGTGAAGGCAATAAAGTGTAGAACCAGCAGTTGTAGCTTGCTTCTAGAACTCAGAGAATGGGAATGCTTTATTTGCAATGCAGGGGTGACTAGTAAATCATTCTTTACTGTGAACTTCAAATCTTAATAGTACTTGAACCCAGGCTACTCCATACATATATCTTGGCGCAATGCCTCACACAAAGAGCTCAACTGACCTTCACACTGTCTCCTACCAATTCCCCTAGACAAGGGTCGAATAGATTTTTAATCCCTGTCTGGTGTATTCTTGAAAGGGAAGACTTGTATCTCCCCAGACTGCTGTGTCTTCTTCAATCATATTCACTTAGGTAACTCCCAGGAGATTACAGTTCAGTTTGTAGTGAGTTTTTTCTTTCTAAGTCCATTCCTTTAAAAAGTCCTTGATACCTGATGAAGTTTGACATTCTACAGTCTGTCTTTTTCCAGGCAGCCATTGAATTTGCATTTGCAGTTATGGTTTGAATTAGGTCTCTTTGAAAAAAAATGTTGCAATTTAAAGATCAATATGTCCATGAGGATTTTGGGGTTCCTGACATAATTAAGCTTTCATTGAAGATCATACAAACCATCTGGTTCACTAATATCCTTTAGGAATGTAGTGGCAGGAGTAGACCATTCAGCCCATCAAGCCTGCTCCACCATTTAATTCAATCATTGTGACTGAACACTTCAATTCCTCTGGCCAACAATATGCTCATCACTTTTTATGCCATAGTTAATCAGAAATAAAGAGTGACCAATCCCGAGGACATGACAGTTTCCATCCCTGGGTGTTAAAGGAAGTGGGGAAGCACATTGTAGACGCCCTAACCATAATTATTTTGAATTCGCCATGAGTGGGGAACTCCCCTTTGGATTGGAAAATTGTATATGTCACTCTGTTTTTTCAGAAGGGTGAAAGAGGAAGACCAGGGAATCCCAGACCAGTTAGCCTAACATCTCTGTTTTTGTAAGTTAGCCAACCCTTAATTCATGCCAGTATATTACCTCCTATCCCACGTTCTCTAATTTTGTTAAGCAACCTTCTGTCAGGGACATTATCAAAAGCCTCTTGAAAATTCAAATATACTATATTAATTTACACTTTTATTAATTTTCTTCCTTCTTTAGGGAAAATAAATTGCCATTATTACTCAGACTGGACTTTGTGTGATGCCAGACCCACAGCAATTTAGTTGAGTCTTAACTGCCCTCTGAATCTTTGTGATTTGCTCAGGGATAACCCGTATGATATGTGATGAGTTCTTCCCTGCATGTTAGCCCATGTAACATATGCCATGAGTTCTTGTTTAGACAGATGCCTTGCAGTTTATTAACAACGCGACAGGAAATCCCCGGGTTACAAACCAGATCCGTTTTTAAGTCCAGTTTGTATGTAAGCCAGAACAGTTATGTACGGTTCACATCTAGTGCCAATTAGTCAAATACTTGTCTTAGTGTATAGTATATATTTTACCGAAGATATCTTAAATGTAATAATACAGTAATAATAATAAATGTAACTACAGTACAATATTTATAAATGAGAAAGAGAGAATGTGTGTATCGGTATAAAAAAAATTAAAGAAACATTTCTGAAACTGTTTAGATAGAATCCAATCCAGAAGGGGTCTTAATTAATAATTAAGATGACTTTATTAATTGGATGATTGGCCTGGTGTTGGAGAGGATGGGCCTGTTGCTGGAGAGGATGGGTCTGGTGCAAGAAAGGATGGGCCTGGTGCTGGTGCTGGAGAGGATAGGCCTGGTGAGAGAAAAGATAGGCCTGGTGCGAGAAGAACTGGACCAAGTGCGGAAGAGGATGGGCCTGGTGCTGGAGAGGATGGTCCTAGTGCTGGAGAGGATTGGCCTGGTGTTGGAGTGAATGGGCCTGGTGCTGGAGAGAATTGGCCTAGTGCGAGAAAAGATGGGCCTGATGCTGGGGAGGATGGGCCTGGTGCTGGAGAGGATGGGCCTGGTGTTGGGGAGGATGGGCTTGGTGCTGGAGAGGATGGGCCTGGTGCGAGAAAGTATGGATCTGGTGCTGGAGAGGATGGGCCTAGTGCTGGAGAGGATAGGCCTGGAGTTGGAGTGAATGGGCCTGGTGCTGGAGAGGATGGCCTGCAGTGGGAAAAGATGGGCCAGGTGTGGGAATAGATGGGCCAAGTGCTGGACAGGATGGACCTGGTACGGTAAAGGATGGGCCTGGTGCGAGAAAGTATGGATCTGGTGCTGGAGAGGATGGGCCTAGTGCTGGAGAGGATAGGCCTGGAGTTGGAGTGAATGGGCCTGGTGCTGGAGAGGATGGGCCTGCTGTGGGAAAAGATGGGCCAGGTGTGGGAAAAGATGGGCCAAGTGCTGGATAGGATGGACCTGGTACGGTAAAGGATGGGCCTGGTGCGAGAAAGTATGGGCCTGGTGCTGAAGAGGATGGGCCTGTTGTAGAGGATGGACATGGTGTTGGAGAGGATGGGCCTGGTGCAGTAAAGTATGGGCCTGGTGATGGAAAGGATGGACCTGGTGCAGTAAAGTATGGGCCTGATGCTGTAGAGGATGGGCCTGGTGTTTGAGAGAATGGGCCTGGTGCTGAAGAGGATGGGCCTGTGCTGGAGAGGATGGGCCTGGTGCTGGAGAGGATGGGCATGGTACTGTAGAGGATGGGCATGGTACTGGAGAGGATGGTCCTGGTGTTGGAAAGGATGGGCCTGCTGCTGGAGAGGATAGGCATGGTGCTGGAGAGGATGGGCCTGGTATTGTAGAGGATGAGCCTGGTGTTGTAGACGATGGGCCTGGTGCTGGAGAGGATGGGCTTGTTGTTGAAGAGGTTGGGCCTGGTGTTGGAGACGATGGGCCTGGTGTTGGAGGATGGGCCTGGTGTGGTAAAGGATGGCCTAGTATTGGAGAGGATGGGCCTGGTGTTGGAGAGGATGGACCTCATGCTGGAGAGTCAAGGATCGATACTGCTACTGGAGAGACAGGGTCTGATTCTGCTGCTGGAGAGTCTGAGTTTACTTCTGAAGTCAATTTCTTAAAGTAAACATCAAGGGTAGGTTGAACAGAGCTTTTCTTTTTCTCATTATAAATGGCCTTGTAGCAGCTGAGGCCATTGGTAACTATCCAGTAAACTTTGGTGAACTTCTCTGCATTAGGATCTTGCTCCTCTAACTTTGCCATCCCTATTTCAATGAAACAAAAGGCTTCAGCTAACTCCTTCATCAAAGTCTTCTTGGGTACTGGGGTTTCTAGGTCCTTGCCTTCTTCCTCAGATGCTATCATCTGCTGCTCCAGCTCCATAAGGTACTCATTGGTCAGTTCTTTGGCAGAGAATTCAAGCAAGTCTAAGACATCACCTTCATTGATATCTAACTGCAGTTGATTATTTCCAACATCAAGCACAGCTTGCCTGGCTTCGGCAATGTCCTTAGCTGTAAACTCTTTAAAATCATCTGTGAACTGGGGGCACAATTAGCACGACAGCATGGTGTTGTTGTATCTTGGGCCGACAAACCACTGAAAGTGCAGAGTTTTGAGCATCGTGCAAAGTAGTCCGCGCATTCATTAGTACGAACCATTGTATGTAACTTTATATTTTTAAAATAATAGGTTTTACGGAGGTCGGTTTATAAGTATGGGTCCTTGTCAGTCAGGCATTCGTAACCTGGGGAAAGCCTGGACTGAAATACACTGATATGATGCCTCAGACTTACATGTGATCTGGATTCTATACTTACAGATATTGCTATCACATTATGGAAAGTAATAAATGCCGCCCTTGTCAGTAATCTCGTGAACAAATGAGGAAAATATAGAACTGGAGGCATCTTAACCAGACTCCACTGAGAAGGCAGCCTTCCTTTGTTACACCCACTGTCATGATCTTCCCCTGTCAGCTGTGTGGTCTCCTCAGTCAGAATGAGGTATCTGAGATCAGGCACCCTTCCTCCAGTTTTGTCTTATTCACACTGATGGTGAGTTATTTTCTTTTGTAGACAAACAGAAGGATTGGGTGTTACCTAAGTGGTCCGTAATTGGTAACTGAGCACCCATGCCTATGTTATGTATTCCCTTGTGCTCTAGACTGTGGTCCACACACAAATACTGTCCTGCAGTTGCAGAGCGTGACTTGGCTCTCACGTTCAGCCAACCTTTCCCATTTCATACTGAGGTCCTACATCCTAGCTCCTGTCTGACATGCCTCTGTATTACTTGCTGCCCTCATGAAAGAGAGAGAATGTGGGATAACTGCCTTCATGAGAGCCAGTTTGAAGGGAAAATTAACTAAACCCTTGCAGTGCACAACAGATTGTTCATTCTTTTCCAGCTCTGTACCCAGTTTCTACTGCCTTGCACTGTTATGCCTGAGAGACTGGACCTCCTGCCTTTCACACCCAAAAGTGTGGTGTCATTAAACTGTGGGGCCACTCTCTGATGTGGTCCGTTATAACCCCCCATTGGTTTGCGGGGGGTGCAGCTCACAAGAGGTGAGAGAATACAAAGTTGGGGAGAGGTGAAAAGAAAGTATCAGTCGGTGAAAGTAAGCAAGGGGGTGAGCAATTGAATGGAAAGTATCAGCAGATAGGTAACATGCTAGTGGTATTATTGCTAGACTGTTAATCCAGAGATCTAAGTAATCTTCTGGGGACCTGGGTTCAAAGCCCATCATGGTAGATGGTTGAATTCGAATTCAGTGATGATTTGGGAATAAGAGTTTAATGATGACCATAAAACCATTGACAATTGGCTGGAAAAACCCATCTGGCTCAGTAATGTCCTTGAGGGAAGGAAATCTACCATCCTTACCTGGTCTGGCCTACATGTGATTCCAGACTCACAGCAAGGTGGTTGACTCTTAAGTGCCTTCTGGGCGATTAGTGTTGGGCAATAAATGCTGGTCCACCCAGTGATGCCCACATCTCATAAATGAATTAACTCAAAAAGATGCAGAACCAAACATGACAGATGCTAGACAACAGGTGCTGTTGTATTTAATGCTGCAACTTTGCAGTTGAAACAAAAGTGGTGTTCACTACCATCAGGTAGTGGTAGAATGTGAAAGTTACAACATAGGGAATGGATATAGTGAATCGTTTTGATGTGTAGAAGGATAAGGTGGACCAGCATTTGGGGCAGAAGAATGTAAACAGTTACAATGATGGAGTCAGATCAAGGAAAGATGAGCTGTAGCTTGAATACAGCATTAATGCCACCAAGGGCTGCTATAGATTCATAAACTTCCAACAGTCTGGAAGCAGGCCATTCGACTTATTGAGTCCACATGACCCTCTGAAGGGCATCCCACCTAGATCAACGCACCTCCCCTCCGACCCTGTAACCCAGCATTTCCT
The DNA here is from genome assembly GCF_004010195.1 of Chiloscyllium plagiosum. Taxonomy (NCBI): domain Eukaryota; kingdom Metazoa; phylum Chordata; class Chondrichthyes; order Orectolobiformes; family Hemiscylliidae; genus Chiloscyllium; species Chiloscyllium plagiosum. The sequence goes on along the minus strand of NC_057712.1, from coordinate 67,757,410 downwards.
GTAGCTAATCCACCTAGCTTGCACATCCCTGGACACTATGGACAACTTAACATGGCCTATCCACATAACCAGCACATCATTGGATTGTGGGAGGAAACCGAAGCACCTGAAAGAAACCCACACAAACACAGGGAGAACATGCAAACTCGACACAGACAGTCGCTCAAGGTTGGAATCAAACCTGGGTCCCTGGTGCTGTGAGGCAGCAGTGCCAACCAGCTTGTTTAGACAAAATGACTAGTTTTAGGTCTTATATCCTACGTATGTCTTGGATTGTAAATAACAAACTTCTGACTCTGAGGTTTTGAAACTTTCAAAATAGCAGAGGAATCTGGGAATGGAAGATCGAACCCAATTTTGACTATCTCATCTACCCTGCTGGGGGAAAAGGAATAGGTCTGAGTCATACAAGCGATTTCTAAACTTAGCAAGACTATTTGAACTCAATGTTGAGTTCAGATTGACTCCATTTTCACTGCAGTAAGGGCCTTAATACACTCTGTAGAACTCACAATGTTTTAGTGTAATATCAAATAGTACATCAAGATGGCAGCGGAGTAGGTGGACTGAGCCCCGGTCTCATCCACGCCCATGGGCTTTCTTTCTTTTTCTTTCTTCTTTTTCTCTTTTTTTTCCCTTTGTTGTCTTTTCTTTTAAAGCTGAAGAGTAGCAGGGAAGGAGGAAGCCTCTGGCGGTGGTGGCAACGCCACCAGGATAAGCTGAACACAGCTCCACTGCAGTCCAGGGTAACCGGTGAGCAAGGAGCAGGTCCCAGACTGACTTCCCCCAGCCTGAACCCGTGGCTAGGCCTGGTCGACTGAAGGAGAAGAAGTGCCAGTCTTAACACAACATGGCGGTCTTGTTCTGGCATGGCGGTCTTGCCTCAGCACAGTATGGTCAGTTCTTCTATAACGTGATGGTTGCGTTCTTATGTAACCTTGCATTGTAGACAAATTGTGCTTTAGAAACAGCACTTAAAGTATTGGCGGCGTAATTGTATTACAGCCAACACACACTTGAAAAGTTCACACCGTAGATGCAGCATCTCTAATCCGTCAATGGCATTACAGTGAATTCATGTTGAGGAAACACGGGTTATAGTAGAATGATCTGTAGTCCCATTCCGGTGTGGTGGTTTCTTTCCCTGTGTGGAGGCCTTCTTCATTTTCACCTTCCAGGAATTCCTGGGGCTGGCAGGTGGTCTCCTCCGGGAATGGCTGTCTCAGCTTGGCTTGGCAGTCTTTATTGGCAGAGGTTTCCGGCCCAGTATTCCAGTGGCTCGGCATGGCAATCTTGCCCCAGAATGGTGGTCTTGTCCTGGAATGGCAGTCTCATTCTGGCTGCATCCTCAGGGTAATCCATCATTCCTTAATCAGCTTTCCCAAGCTGTAATGAACTTTGTCTTAATTTTGCATTTTTCTTATTATTCTGTATGATTTCCGTCAATGATGTAGGCACTGTGGTGGGGCGCCTAATAAAAAGTTGTCACTGCATTTTTCATGTAAACCTATGTGTGACAATAATTTGCTATTCTATTCAATTCTAAATGCTCAAAGAATAGAAAAAGTGTGTGCACTGTCAAGCTGTGAATTTATTTAAACCCCAGCTTTTCAAAATTTGATAAAGCAATGCTTCTTATGTCAGTCAGAGGTGAATAAAGTTCTGTTCTAGCAGCTACTATTTTTTGACATTACCCTAAGGGCCATCAATATGCCATAATTAATGCTTAGTTGCTTTCAAAAGCTATGATTATCTCAACAGAGGGCAATCCTAATTTCACAATTTAAGTGACAGTTCAAATGTATTATTAAAGGATTAATAATCTTTGATGTGTGATTATGAACGCAACTCTATTTGTTTTATAAATGATTTAGTACTTGAACAGGCATCCAGAGTGGGTACAGGGTGAAGGTGTAGGAACCTGAGGGATACAGATATGACCAAACATCTAGAATGAAGCCCCAGGGAACAAAGATGGGTATATTAACTATCCTGTTTCAACAAAGCTGTGACTATATCGGTTGCCCAGCTGAGGCTAATGGGCCTAAGTCTATCCCAACCCCTCAATCCACAAAGAATGATAATCCAACCATTTAAGAGGAGCAGTGAGCTGGGAAATTTCCTGGCTTACCCTACTGCCCCCACCCCACCCCTCCCACTCATCCCCCCCCCCCCCCCCCCCAGGAGTGAAAATCCAAACTAGAAACTCTTTCATTCTCTACTACAGTGGATCATGTATTTCACACATTTACTTATTGCTAATCCTCTATTATTCTCCATTTTTATTAACAATCCCCTTTCCAGGAATGGTTCCAGGAATGAGAATGAGATTTAGAATTAGAATTGGAATTAGGATTTTATTAGAATTAGGTATTTATTGCCACATGTACTCAAGTACAGGAATACAGGGGTATACTGAAAAGCTTACAAAGTCGCCGATCTCCGGTGCCATTTTAGACACAAAAAAAACAGAATTAACAAAAACTACAGATATGATGAGAGATTGAAAAAGTTAGAATTGTTCTCTGTGGAGAGAAGAAAACTGAGAGGAGACATGATAGAGAGTTTCAAAATTGTGAATGGGTTGCATAGAGTAGAGTTGGAGACATGGTTCCCAATGTAAAAGAAGGAGAGAGGAAGATTTAAAGTGATGTGCAAATGAAGCAAGGAGACATGGCAGAAACATTTTCACATGGGTAAGTAGTTGGGATATGGACAGCCCAGAATTTGGTAAAGGCAGATTCAACTGAGAATTTCAAGAGGGCATTATATGATTATTTGAATAGAAAAGATTTGCAGATTGATGGGAAAAGGCAGGAGATTTGCACTGGGTGATAGAATGTTATCACAACAGAGGTGTCTCATGAGATAATAGAATAGTGAAGCAATGATGGGCTGAATAATCCTCTGCACTACAACAATTCTGTGATACCCAGCACTTCACAGTTTTCTTGTGCTTATTCGTGAACTGTGATTCACCAAGAGACCTCCTTCCTAACAGTCGTACCAGGTCTCGTGAACAGTTTGTCTCTGCTGTTGGCTGATTGTTGTTTGCAGTGTACCTTTGGAAGGAGTTAGCTGTTCTGAGCAACTATTGTTCGGTCTGGATTGGAACTGCTCCACTTCATTCCTGGAGAATCATAGAGTCATAGAGATGTACAGTATGGAAACAGACCCTTCGGTCCAACCCGTCCATGCCAACCAGATATCCCAACCCAATCTAGTCCCATCTGCCAGCACCTGGCCCATATCCCTCCAAACCCTTCCTATTCATATACCCATCCAAATGCCTCTTAAATGTTGCAATTGGACCAGCCTCCACCACTTCCTCTGGCAGCTCATTCCATACACGTACCACCCTCTGTTGAAAAGGTTGCCCCTTAGGTCTCTTTTATACCTTTCCCCTCTCACCCTAAATCTATGCCCTCTAGTTCTGGACTCCCGACCCCAGGGAAAAGACTTTGCCTATTTACCCTATCCATGCCCCTCATAATTTTGTAAACCTCTATAAGGTCACCCCTCAGCCTCCGACGCTCCAGGGAAAATAGCCTCAGCCTGTTCAGCCTCTCCCTATAGCTCCAACCCTGGCAACATCCTTGTAAATCTTTTCTGATCCCTTTCAAGTTGAGAAAAGAAATATAATATAGTTACAAGAGTGTAAAAGTACAGCAAAGCAACATGAGTAAAATGATCAGATTTCATTCAGTGTTGAATTCAGGTCCAAGATGACTTAGTTTTGAAGAAGACATTGATCATGCAGATCAGTTCTGTCATCTTGCATTAATAAGGTCTTAGTTTTTCCATTTATGGTGATGGTCAAGGGAAACGATATTCCCTTAATGTCCCTTTATATACTCAGCATTTGAGAGCTTTACAACCTGTAGCTCTTCCAATCCCCTCCCATGCATTTTGTGCCATCTATTTCTTTCATTAGTGCACAACAGATATATGCACAATGACAGTAACACAAGTTGTGTGCATATCCAGTGAATGCGGTGCATTTGAAGAGGTGATTGTCAGTGGTCCTGACTGGAATTTGAAGGCATGCGCTTAGAACAGGAGTTGCAGTCTGAGGTTGGATCAACTTGCATAAGGATTGGAATGAATGGCACTGCTGGGTGGGTGGATGAATGGATGGATGGATGGATAGATGGGGAGTTGAAACTGTTGACAAGGAGAATGAGGAGGGTGGATGAGACACTATAGGTCATAAGTAAAAAATGCACATTTGTTTATATTTCCCAACCAGATTAAGGCATGAAAATGTTACCTGCATTACATGTCTTCAGGATCATGCCTCTGATGCCGGTCTGTTGGACCACTTTACTGACTTAGTTGAAGTAGTTGATTTCTTTCTCATTGCTGTGTACAGTAGAATACTCACCTCACTTCTCAATATTGAACCCAGTCACACAAGCCAGGAAGTTGGCACCACTGAATATAGATATGGCCTTAAACTAATCTCTTGACTCCAGACATCCTCTGACATTGCATCTGTGAAGTGGTCTTTTAAATAATTGAAATGACTGTTGGCACTGAGTTGGTGAATTATATTAATTTCTTGTCTATTCCTTTAAAACAAATTATTCGATTTAAGCAAAGCAATGCTATGGACAATATATAGGTTTTGCAATGTATCTAGTTTATAATCAGAAACAATTCTGCCAGGTTTCTTGAGTCAAAAAAGAATAGTTTGTTTATTTAAAAATTCCTCAAATATGTAATAATTACTGACAAGAAAAGGCTTAGACTGTGCAATCTAAATTTGACTTCTCAAAGTAAATGGGATGTAAATATGGGTTACAGACAAACTACAGTCAAACACCCCACAGAACACATCAAACAGCAATTGCAATGAAGACAGGGCTCAGAGTTTTTTCAGGGCATGGGCTTTACCAAGTCTCATTTAAACTTCAATTATTCGCTTTTGACAAACCAGCCTTGAAATCCATCAAGAGTTATTCTGTCATGATTTGCCCCAACAACTGCTCATGTTCTGTTATTTTAACTTCCTTTCCTGAGTCTATGCACAATTAGACTCTGTAAAATGTACTTCAGTACTTGTTCATAGACACAACTTCAGGTTTTCACAAACAACAAGCTTCACCGAGCCTCTATTGCACCAGGTTTGTTTTCTGAGTTCTAATCTGGCTCAGTTGCTCCAAGTAATGACTTTGTAGGCTTTTAACCTCATTTTCTGCTGCACTGAGCTATTAGAGACTCACAAGTCTTCTTCTTAACACTTAGCTGCCTGTTGACTCCTAGAATATCTTTCTGAGTTCGGATTACCCAGAGATAGCCAAATGCTCATGACTTCTAATCAAGTCCCAAATATATATAACCAGTGTAGTTCAGCTTCTTTCTCAGCTGTCCAGCTAAACTACATGGAGTCTGTTTCAGTTTCTGTCTTCTAATTCCAATTGGCTGTGACCCTGGAATTGTATTTCAGTGATCCTAGAACTGCTTGGAGTGACCCTTGAAACGCTTACAAAAAACCCTGCCTCTATTGCTAAGTAGAACCAGCAGTGGGACTGTAATATAGCAATTCCTCTTGGAGCTGCCTGTTCCCTGAACATAATAAATTCCACAGATTTCTGTGGAACTTAAAATACTCATAGGGAAAAAGGAATTCATCACATTACTTAATCTGCATCATTGTCACTCATGCAGTGAAGTCACAAAACCTGGAAGCAAAATGATAATGAGGTCTCCTGTTGACATCATGATTTTCTCTGTTAAGTTGCCTTTGATCAGTTGGTTGATTTACAAATAATGTCTTGCAAATGTTTTACAATGCCATGCTCTGCAAAATAAATTCTTACCATACAAAAGCTCTGGAATACGAATTGGATAGAAATATTTACTGCATTTGTCTAGAGCTCTTCTCTTCATTCTTTTAATGGAACCACTAACCAAGTTATTTCAATTGGATTTCATAAAATTAGAGAAATACTGTTATAAATAAATGCACTAGTTTGACTCTTGAAGGAGAAAGTGAGGACTGCAGATGCTGGAGATCAAAGCCGAAGAGTGTGGTGCTAGAAAAGCACAGCCAGTCAGGCAGCATCCAAGGGGCAGTAGAGTTGACGTTTCGGGCATAAACTCTTCATCAGGAATGAGGCTTGTGGGCCAAGGGACTGAGAGATAAATAGGAGGGAGTGGGGTGGGGCTGGGTGGAAGGTAGCTGGGAATGTAATGGGTAGATGAAGGTGGGAGTGAAAGTAATATGTTGCAGAGGAGGGTGAGGCAGATAGGTGGGAAGGAAGATGAGGTAGGACCAGATAAGAGTTTCCTCAGTTTCCCCATTTCCCCTCCCCCCACCTTATCCCAGTCCCAGCCTCCCAACTCAGCACTGCCCTCTTGAATGGTCCTACCTGCCCATCTTCCTTCCCACCTATCCGCTCCACCCTCCTCCCTGACCTATCACTTTCACCCCCACCTTCATCTACCTATTGCGTTCCCAGCTACCTTCTCCACAGTCCCAACACCTCCTCCCATTTATTGCTCAGCCCACAAGCCTCATTCTTATGAAGGGCTAATGCCCGAAACATCAACTCTCCCGCTGCTCGGATGCTGCCTGACCGGCTGTGCTTTTCCAGCACCATACTCTTTGACTACTTTGACTCTTGTATCTCGAGGCATAACTTCAAAACTGTTTGAATTTGTTTTTGCAAGTACATTTTTGCAATTATAAACAAATCAATTTGTATAAAATTATGATTACTTGACCAATTTTATAATTTTTGGACTTTAAAATTAACCATAAACTGGAGGACAATTTAATTTGTAATTTCCCTATGAATTACCTTTCTTAGTTAGGTTGTGTTTTTAACAATTTTGTCCAACACCATAATAAAAATATAAAGAAATATTCAGCTGTGCCATTATCCACAAACACAGCAAAAAGCTTTACGTTCATATTTAGAATATCTAACAATATAAATTTGTATTCCAATATTCCAAAAAATGAAATGTTAAACTATATAAAATATTACTAAGCTTTGTGTGTAAGACTGTTCAAACATCTAACACTCACAGGATTCAGGTAACTTTACAAATCACTCAGTCAATTCTCTCACTGGTTATAGTATCATCCAAGACTCCACAATATTACAGGCATGTAATACAATCATAAGGGCTCTTTTGCCTTTGTTTAGTTTTCTGACACGTGAGTACACTGTAAGTGCAAAGGCAATAATTTCTTGCAAAATCTGATTGCCCTTAGATTTAACCATCTACGGTGGCACAGTGGCTAGCACTGCTGCCTCACGGCGCCAGAGACCTGGGTTCAATTCCTGCCTCAAGCAACTGTCTATGTGGAGTTTGCACATTCTCCCTGTATCTGCGCGAGTTTCCTCCGGGCGCTCCACTTTCCTCCCACAGTCCAAAAATGTGCAGGTTAAGTGAATTGGCCATGCTAAATTGCCCGTAGTGTTAGGTGAAGGGGTAAATGTAGGGGATGAGTCTGGGTGAGTTGCTCTTCGGAGGGTCAATGTGGGCTTGTTGGGCCAAAGGGCCTGTTTCCACACTGTAAGTAATCTAATTTAATCCAAAACCCTCTTGGTATGTGCTGTGTGGTGAATGTTTTCTGAATTCATGTGCCATGATTCTATTAATTTGAAGTACAACAAAAAATAGCAATAAGTTAACTGTTTTAACACCAGCAACAGTGATTACCTCTCCACCCAGAAATGTATTTGTTTTGCTTGCCCATAAAAATGTAAATTATGAGCTGCCCATGAGCTGCAATGAAGTAATAATATTGAAGGAATACTCCCAATGGGAAAAACTCTTACTGTCTACCTATTGTACTGAAATCTTAAATCCTCTTATGAAAACGTGTGTTACATTTCACCCACTTGGAAATTGCATACCATCTTTAGCTCAACTTCCGTGTCATTTATTGAGAATGCAACATCAATTGAGAAACTAACTTTAGCATCTAAATGTATTTCTGATATATGATTGTAATTTTTCATTGGTGGGACTGACATATGGCAATCATGATTTCTCTCTTTCACTCCTCAGCAAATGAACAAGTATCATATATGTGTACACTGGACAAGAAATAGGAATCTTTTGGATTCCAGGTTATTACATTACTGCTACAATATCAAAGAATGATAATTGAACAGAAAGAGGGCATTCCAGGGCAACTCAATGTCTCCCATTTTTCTGCATTTTCCCTGTAGCCATAAAATATTTTGTCTTCAGATTGTCAACCATCCCGTTCTCTTCTAAATGCGATTGCTAAATGTACATCAGTCACATTCTCAGGCAGTGCATTTCTAAACTTAACTAATCAATGTGTGAAAAGACTTTCCTCATGTCACCTTTAGTTTTTAGATATCCACCTTAAGTCAGTGCCCTCAGGCTCCCTTTTTTCCACATGGTGAGGCCATTGAGTGTACACTAATATGCATCACAATGTTTGGCTTCATTCAAAAAATAGATTGAAAATTTAATTCTGCTTCAGACGAGATTCTGCAGAGTCTTGCATGCTGGGATTTCAACGGCCCGACATAGTGATCTTGCAGTAGTGATGTCTTTCTCGAATCCAGGAACTATGAATTAGATGGACTTTGGCTTAACTTACGCTTTCTCTTATCTATGCTTGCTATTATTAATATAATAACTGTTGCTGTGGTATGGCAACTTAAACACTTTCCATTGTTTTCTTTTGTAAAAAAATACAAATCACAATAACCTGAAGGAGGGCTTATGCCCGAAACGTCGATTCTCCTGTTCCCTGGATGCTGCCTGACCTGCTGCGCTGTTCCAGCAATACATTTTCAGCTCTGATCTCCAGCATCTGCAGACCTCACTTTCTCCTCAAATGACTATCCTTGTCTAACAAACTCCTGAAAGAGCTTGGATGCCTTACAACTGGCAGTGAGTGGATTTCCTATTCTCTCTGTCCTGCAAGGCCTCTGGATCTCAATGTCACCCTCTGAAAACCTAATTTTCAAACTGTGCCTATGCCTGTTCTCACGTCCAGCAACAACTGAAATTCCAGCTGATGTTGCCAGTGGTGTTCTGCGATTGTCTAGCAGAAATGATGTTTCTGTTTGGTGCATTGATTGTTATCATTTTTAAACCACTCTCACAAAATGGCTGAATGAATGTACAGCATCTGTCAAACTGAAGTTACAGAGCTTGACAACTTTGGAATGTTACTTTTGATTTTTTTCTGACAATGGAGACCTTTAATCTGTATAATTCTATACATATTTGTATAAGCCACTGGTAACTGGGTTAATATATAATTAAAGGTTTTCCTAACTAAGTCTCAACTTAAGGAAGTATGATGGTTCAGTTAGCGCTACTATCTCACAGTGCCAGGCACCTGGGTCCAATTCCACTCTTGGGTGACTGTCAGTGTGAAGTTTGCATGTTCTCCCCATATCTGGTGTGTTACCTCCAATGTAGATTATAATTATTTACAGTATGGAAACAGGCCCTTTGGCCCAACAAGTCCACACTGACCCTCCGAAGAGCAACCCACCCAGACCCATTCCTCTGCATTTACCCCTTCACCTAACACTGTGGGCAATTTAGCATGGCCAATTCACCTAACCTGCACATTTTTGACTATGGGAGGAAACCGGAGCACCCACAGGAAACCCACGCAGACATGGGGAGATGTGCAAACTCCACACAGATAGTTGTCTGAGGCAGGAATTGAACCCTGGTCTCTGGCGCTGTGAGGCAGCAGTGCTAACCACTGTGCCACCGTGCTGTCGTGTTCCAGTTTTCTCCTACAGTCCAAAGATATGCAGTTTAGGTGGATTGGCCATGTTAAATTGCCCATAGTGTCCAGGGATGTGCAGGCTAGGTGGCTTAGCTATGGGAAATGTGCAGTTAGAGGGATAGGGTGGGAGTGGTAGGTATGGGTCGGTGTGGGCTCAATGGGCTGAATAACCTACTTCCACACAGTAAGAATGCTATGAGTTTTTTCTATTGTTTCAAATTTTGTGTAGTTGCAATATTTTCCTATAAACATGTGAAGAAGGAGCAGAAGTAGGAACATTCAGCCCTTCCAGCCTGCTCCAGCAATCACTAAGCTCATAGCTGATCTGTTTGTGCTTCAAATTCCCCATTCTCATCTACCCCTCAATGACCCTTTGTTCCTTTACCTACCAAGCAGTTTACCATGCCAGCGGTACTCTGTTCAGATCAAGAGATAGAGGGAGGGGAAATCACTCATAAAAGCAGCTCTGTCTGTGAGATTTACCTACCAAGGTAGGTAAATATTTAATATTTAATGTCTCCACCTTCACCACACTCTCAGGGAGAGAGTTCCAAAGTCATACCAACCTCCGAGAAAAAACATTCCCATCTCTGTCCTGAAAGGTCAGCTCCAATTTTACTACATTGTCTCCTAGCTCACAAGGAAGCATCCTTTCCATATTCAACATGTCAAGTTCCTTCAGGATCTTACATACTTAAACCAATCCTTCTAAATTTGAGTGTAAACAAGCCTAGCTTGTCCAACCTATCCTCATAAGACAACCTTTGCAGTTCAGCTATCAATGGAGTAAGTGGAAATCTAGAATCAATCTTCTCTGAACGTCCAATTACATCCTTCCTAAACAAGGGACCCAAAACCACACACTACTCTGGTGTTGATCTCACCAACACTCTGTATAATTGAAGCATAGCATTCTTAGTTTTATGTTCAGTTCCCCTCATGATAAAGGATAGAATCCCATTAACCTTCTTGATTACAAGATAGACCTGCATTCTAACGTTTTGTGACTCTTGCACCAGAACACGTAAATCTTTCTGCACCTCAGAATTCTGCAATCATTCTCTGTTTAAGTAATTCTTTCTGCCAGAATGAAAACTTCATATTTTTCTAAGTAATACTCCATCCACGAGAACCTTTCTATTGCCTTCTCCACCAACAAAGTTAACAGCATAAGCCATGGAAAGAAATTTATCATTGCATTGCAACAAAAGATGGTATCTTAATCCCGCTGGCTATTCTGTTAATTACCTTAAATAAAGATGCACCTTTATGTTATGCAGGTGAGATATGTATATTTAGAATTCATGTGTATGCATACATTTATACATATGTTCACATTGCACATTTTTTCTGATGAATGGCACTCACTAGGGGGCTCTGTGACAGTGAGCTATATTAATTCTGTGTTACAATATCAGCAACGCAATGCAATGATGTGATTGTCGTAACATTACATTTTTAAGGTAATAGCTTGATTTTAATAAAATTTAAATCTTTAAAATGCATGTGAGAAACAATGACTGCAATAGATTCCTGTTCATCAAAAGCTTATTGTTATTGAAATCTTGCTCATAAATGGGGAACAGACACAATGCAGGACAAAGCAGATATAATATACATCAGTACATCTTAACCTTTGCTTTAACATATAAATAACATGTTAAAAGTAATCTTCAGTATATAGTATGTCGCAAAGTTGTACCAAACTTTATGCATTTGTGTACGTCAGTGCTTCCCATTGACCCCATTTTAATTTTTAAAAATAAGTGAGTGAGTGGGTAAATGGGAAGAGATCTGTTAGATTGGATGCTGAGGGAGACTGGTACAAAAAACAAGGACAGAATTTATATTATTAATGGTCGAGTGCTGGATAGCATTGTAAACAGAGGGAACTGGGGTTTAGGTGCATAATTCTTTGAAGTTTGCATCACATGTAGACAGAGTGGTTAAAAAGGCATTTATCATGCTCACCTTCATTGCTCAGTCCTTTGAGTATAGGAGTTGGGACGTCATGTTGAGTTTGTACAAGATGTTGATGAGGCCTGTTCTGGATTATTGTGTGCAGTTCTGGTCGCCATGTTATAGGAAGGTTATTATTCAACTGGAGAGAGTTCAGAAAATATTTACCAGGATGTTGCCAAGAATGGAGGGTTTGTATTATAAAGAAAGGCTGGAAAGGCTGGGACCGTTTCCACTGGAGCATAGGAGATTGAGAGGTGATCTTATAGAAGTTCATAAAATCATGAGGGGTATAGGTAGGGTTAATGGTTGGTGTATTTTCCTAAGGATGGGGGATTTTGAGACCGGGGGCATATTTTTATGGTGAGAAAAGACAGATTTAAAAAATACATGACAGGTGAATTTTTTACACAGAAGGTGGCTTACATGTGGAATGAATTTCCTGAGGAAGTAGTGGATGCAGGCACAGTCACAATGTTTAAAAGATACTTAGATAAATACATGAATAGGAAAGGTTTGGAGGGATATGGGCTAAGAGCAGGCTGGTGGAACTAGTTTAGTTGAGATTATGTTTGTCATGGACTGGTTGGGTCTATTTCCTTCCTGTATGACCCTGTGACTCTATGACCTATGGGTGCAGATGGAGACCTGAGACAGCTGGGAGAGTTGAGATTGGCAGGGGAAGACGGAGTAGGGTTCCACAGTGGTCATTGCTGCCTCTGATCTCACAGCCCCAAAGCTTCAGGTCATGACTTCACTTGAGGTCCCAACCCAGCTTTGGTGACCCTGGCCCATGTGATAGTCACAGTATATGCAAACCTTTTTATGTTTCTGAGAGATATGTTAAGATGTGATTGTAAGTGCAAACCTTTCCTTGAAAATGGGAGCAAGACTGTGTAATTCTCATCAACTCCAAGTCATTAACAGCTTCTCCGTGGATATGTTCCATCCTCTGGAATTCTCTTTGTTACTCTCTTTATTGTGCTGAGGCTCTGGAGGCTCTGTTTGTTTTTGTGTCCTGGCCTTTATTTTCTGAGTATTCATCTTCTGTTCCTTTGCGCTCTGATCCTTTCTCTCCTGATGTACTTATACCTTTGCAGCAATACAAGACTTTTTTTTAACATATTATACCAACATAGTATGTGCAAGATTTCCACGGCATTTTAAATCTTTTCAAATGGTGCTGGGTTGGAGTCTATCTTGGTTCAAAATTAGGATGAGATGGCTTAACTCTACTTGTTTTGTGCACTGCTGCATTCTAAAAAATGATACTGGTATCATATCAGTACCAGCACCACTGAGTTGCCAGAATACTTTCCTCCCTGATTTATACCTGCACTGATCTCCTGCACAAAACATATGCTGGTAGCTAACAGCTCAAAATCCTGTTTACAACATTGCTCTAATAAAAACATAAAGATAAAGCACGGCAATGAATATAATCAAAGATTGAAGTACCTCGATACTCGAAAGTTCCAATAAAATAAAATGGTACAATTTGAAACAGCACAATGCCTGATATTTACATCTTAGAGATTAAAAATAAGCTGCTGATAGATTTGAAAACAATTTGGTTTAACTTAAATAGTATAAAATAAGTGAGAAATACTTGTATTTATTTATAATATTTGCATTACTTAGATATTTGTAAGTGCTTCAGAAATTAAATTATGTAGAACTATGGTACATATAATATTTAGTATGTATCAAATATGTACAGGATATTCAATACTAAAGAAAGCCACTTAGCTTTGCTGGTTCATGCTGGCATTTATGGTCTATTTGATCTTCCTCTACTTCTTTCCTTATCATGCTCTGCATCTTCTTAATTGCATCAACACTATTTGCCTAAATTATTCCCTGTTTTGGAAATTCCATATTCTCCTCTGTCTGAATAGAAATTCCTATTTGATTTCTTGATTGTATTGGTAATTTTTGATTTTACCGAAAAGTGAAATTACTTTGTACCTTGTTATAATTTTTAAGACTTCTGTTAGATCTCCACTCAGACTTTCTTTTGAACAAAGAGAGAGAAGCAGTCTGTTTGTCCTTTTAATGAAAAAGTGATTAGCTCAGTACTTTTTGTCCCCAAAATGTCAGAGAATGGATGCACGACACAAGATATGTGCAACACCCTATGGAAATCCTGATGCGCTGACATCTCTGGGAATGAGATTAGATTAGATTAGATTAGATTAGATTACTTACTGTTTGTCCTTTTAATGAAAAAGTGATTAGCTCAGTACTTTTTGTCCCCAAAATGTCAGAGAATGGATGCACGACACAAGATATGTGCAACCCCCTATGGAAATCCTGATGCGCTGACATCTCTGGGAATTGACTGAGAGGCTTGAATTCTCCTTCTGCGGACCCTCCAAAATGACGCAGGTACCGAGTTAGAGTCAAAGACATAGGACAGTTCTGATGTACTTAACCTGGATAGTTAACCAGGAATTTTTAGATAGAGAAATCCCTGTCTAAATTCTGGACAGCTGTATAACTGATTCCTCAATCACAATCACTGAGACCCTGACTCCCACCTTGAACCTCAATATACTCAATAGGTGTGGGCTAGCCTCAACCAACACCTTGACTACCTGACAAAACCAAACTACTGTGAATGCTGGAAATCTGAAATGAAGGCAGAAAATACTGGAGAAACTCATCAGATCTGGCCCCATCAGTGGAGTGAGAAATAGAGTTAACCTTTTGTCTCTGATATGACTCCTTTTCAAAATAGAAAAAGAGTTAATTCAGACTCAAATATTAACTTTGTCCCTCCCTACACTGATGCTGCCAGACCTGCTGAGATTCTCCAGCATTCTCTATTTTATTAGCCCTGACAACATCCTAAGCTGCCGACTAATCTTCCCTGACTTCCAAGCAGTCCATGAACTAACCCATACACCTCCCATATGGGCACAACTACCCCCAAACCAACTTGACTTGCTCCCTACCACCTGACTACCTGCCCAATCCAATTTGACTAGCTGTCACCACCCGGACACCCTGTGACCCTCCCATCACCCAACACACTTACTACCTGGTCCAAATGCCATCCCACTCATATGCTGCTCCACTGAACCACCTTCTGCTACCCTACAGTCCTAACTAAATGCCACCCTACCCACTAATGCAATATTTATCTGCTATCTCATCAACCTGCCACTCCAGCCATGTACTTGCTTACTTCTCCCATCTACCCACCCTATCCATTCACTCATTTCTCCCCTTATCCATCCACTAACTTTCACACTGGAGATTTCAAAATACCTTATAACAGTTAGTGACCTAGAAAGGTGTGTCCTCTGCATTGATCATATTAGCTGCTCTGTGGGAGGAGTTCCTGTTCTGAGGGAGTCCTCTGGTTGATGCAGCTGAAGTCTGACTTTGCTAAATGTATAGAAGCTCACAGTTTTCTGTCTGATCATTGTCCATTGCAATGTTTCTGGTCCTGACCGGAAGATTTGGACTGTTTTTGATTCTATTCTACTCCGTTGAATGTGGTCAAACATTATAGATTAGATGTCACTGTTGCTTCAGCATATTTGTGCATATTCATCTGCTTGCTGTTTTAGCATCAAATACGTATAACTTATAAGTTGATACCTTGCTAAAAATGCAAAGAGACACAATGTTAAAGGAGTCTTTCATATATGCATGGAAATTGCTAGCCTTCCAAATTATTACTGTAATGTTATATTTGCAACAAGTATCAAGATCAAGAGGGAGAAGTTAGAAAGCAGATAGGTAGTTGAGCAACAATTTTTTCAAAATGTAACAGATTGCTTAGAACTCACTAAGGTGTATTAAAGTAATAAATCCAAGCTGATAAGCTAAAATTAAATCACCTGGACTTCTGTCAATTTACCATTGGATGGGAAATCGACAAAACACCCACGGAAATGTTTTTTTTTCACAGACTTCTTAAAACTTCCAGTGAATTTCCATGTATTACTGGTAGTATATTGGGAATACCTCACAAAATATATCTGCCAGTCAGCTCAGAAAACATTGCCTTTCAATTGCCTTGAAATGAAATCACAGTGGTAGAGCTATCATGTAGAAATGTAATATTCTGGTTTAGTATCTTTACCACATCAGACCATGTTAGAAGATAACTTACCAACACTGAATAAACATCTGCTGGGTGGAATCTGATTTCATTTCTCCCTGGTTTCAGATCAGGGTAGAATAGAATCTCAGAGCTGTAAAAAGGGCGGCTGCTTCACTGATACCTCGTACAAACCACCATTGAAAACCAATTCCCCAGCTTTATTCTCATTCCAGACCTAAATATCTTAACTCTCTCATCTTAATTTCTGTAATGTTCATGAGTTTTTGGCATTTTTAATATGGTACACAATTGAATTCATAAACAGAGGTTAATATGTCAATAAAATGTAAAAGTTGATGGCAGTAATGTAAAAGTTGATGGCAGTAATGCCAAAGCCCACTTTCAACCTTCCTCAGTCCATCACATCCACGACCTCTCAAGCTTTATGAGTCGATGTGCAACTCATGAAGTTGCGAACAGCAGCCATGAAATGTCACTTAGAGCAGATTATCAAATGTTATCATGTGCTGAAGGATAATAATGAAATAAGCATAAAACAAGCTTAAATCTGAACCTCAGATAACTCTGCTGCCATATTTAGGATTGTTTCTCCTTTGCTTTCCCATTTATTTTCTCTATATCAGTCATTCTTCTTCTGGTGAACAGTGATAGGCATCCAAACAATTGGAACATTAAATAAACTATTATTTAATGATATGATGCTACAGATTACAATAAATAATGGCCAAACTAACACATATATCTAAATTCTGCTGATATACTTCACTGTCTCAATCATGAGAGGTTGCTCTGGGAGAAATGTGCTCTGAAATGGTTAATATACTGACTAACTGTTGGAAACAGGTATGAAGGCTGACACAGTTTGAGAGTTATCTTGGCTTTTGATTTTGCAAGTGGAACTCCAGAGAAAATAAACACAAAGTGTTATATGAGAAATCAGAGGCTGGGATCTAAGCAATTTGACATTCATAACGTATCTGAATGTGATTGTGACAAGATTACATTATTCCATGTATTCATGGTGAGTCAAATGAATCGTTATTTATTTTTCTTACTTCTCATTTATAGGTGATTCTTTCCTTTTTTTCTAATTTTCCTAATTTTCAAAATATATACATTAAGACTAAAAAAAGACTAAATAATCAATAAGTAATTAAATATCATAACAGAATTAGGAGAATTCTAACAGATAAGTTTGTGTTGCACATTGCTAGTGTGATTTTCTTTCTGAAAGTCAGATTCTCAGTCTCTCTATTCGTAAATTTCTTATTGAAGATAACCCTAAACCATATAACTCTCCTCAGTTAAATTTGTCAGATACAA
The DNA here is from genome assembly GCF_004010195.1 of Chiloscyllium plagiosum. Taxonomy (NCBI): domain Eukaryota; kingdom Metazoa; phylum Chordata; class Chondrichthyes; order Orectolobiformes; family Hemiscylliidae; genus Chiloscyllium; species Chiloscyllium plagiosum. The sequence continues at coordinate 67,740,299 of NC_057712.1, read as the reverse complement.
CCAAATTTAAAATTTGTTTGGCATGAACCTTGTGTTTTTTTTGGCTAACTGCATATTGCATTGAGATTTTTGGACGGACTTTCCTAGTGAGTTTCTGTCTATAATGAAGCTCACCTCATTAACTAACTATGTCTCATTCTGGATTCATCTTACCAGCCACCCTTTCCACAGAAATTTGTCACTCAATGGATAGCCTGGAATTCACTGTCATCCGTTGCATTTGCGCCATCTTAGAAAGCTGATTGTGCATCCAGACAAACACTGACATCCCAGAGCTACCTTCCATATATTTGCTTATATAAGTTTCTTATATTTGCTGTGGACATGACAGACAAGGGGAAATTGTCAGCATGCTTTGCAAGCAGGAACCTGGAAACCCTGTTAAATTGGGTGGCACAAGTATGTGACTTCCTCTTCCTCTCCAGGATTGGAATGGAGGCCATAACATGAGACCATGCCAGCTTTGTCTGAGGTTGGCACCTGGGTTAAACAAGTCTCAGCTATGTGGAGAAATGTACAACACTGTAGGAAGAGGACCAGGGGGCCAAAACTGTTCACAGTATTATAGGTATGGTCTAACTAGTGCCTTCTGTAGATTTAGCATGACTTCCCTTTATATTCCATTCCCCCTACCCTTTAACATTTCACTTGTCTTTCCTATTACCTGCTGAACGTAGATATCAGATTTTTGTGGTTTACAAAAACCCTCAAAGTCTTCTGTGTTGCTGCTTTCTGCAGTCCCTCTCTTTTTGAGTCATATTCAGCTTCTCTAATCTTCTGCCAAAGTGCATAACCACACATTTCTCCATAGTACATGCATCTGGCAAATTTCTGTCTACTCATTTAACCTGTGTATACTTCTCTCCATCATGCCCCATGCCTTTCCACCCATTTTTGTGTTATCTCCAAGCTTGGCTACAGCACATTCACTTTCCTCCACTTCCTGTGAACTTAGATAGGAACAGCAAGTAAACAGTTGACTGCAGTTTAACTCAAAAATATACATTTTGGAGAATTCAATGAAACCAAATCTAAATATTGCATATTGGGTAGGAAGAAGTAAAATCTGTCCACGAACAGCTCATAACAGCTGATATATATTTTTGAAAAAGCCTTTTCACTATTGCATTCACCCTTTAAAACAGATCACTCCATTTTCAAAGCAAAATTACAGTTTTATCAGTCAAGTTTTAAAAAAAACAGTATAAAAATCAAAGTGCTCAACATGGTCGCAATCAAGCAGTCACCTAGAACCAGCTAAAGTATTGGCCATTAAAGGAACTGTGACTCTAAACTAGTGGAACCTGAGAAAATTTGGAATCTTCTACTTGTATTGCTCTGACAAAGTGTTTCTCTATACCTAAAGATTTCTGAACTAGATAAACTGGGGATGGCACTGCTACCTCAAAGCATCAGTGACCTGGATTCGATTTCACCCTCAGGCGACTGGCTGTGTGGAGTTTGCACATTCTCCCTCTGTCTGCATGGATTTCCTCTTGATGCTCCAGTTTCCTCCCACAGTTTAAAACTGTGCAGGTTAGATGGGTTGGCTATGAGGAAATGCAGGTTAAGGAGAAAGGATAGTGGAGTGGGTCTGAGTGGGATGCTCTTCAGAAGGTCAGTATGGACTCGATGAGCCAAATGGCCTGTTTCCACACTGTAAAGGTTCTATTCTATTCCAAACAAACCATTGAAATTGCAAGAGGTAATGGAGTTCTCCATACAGTGAACTTGTTTGCTCTTTCCAACAATCAAAAATGCAGAAAATAAATGGTCAACACTCACTGATCAATTGTGGGTGAGGCACAACTTAAGAATACATCTCTGGGAATTCATGTCCTTCAGACAGCAACCAACATTCAGAACTTCAGTTCTGAAGAAGGGTCATTGGACCCAAAGCATTAACTCTGCTTTTCTCTCCACAGATGTACCCAAGATTTTCTAGCAATTTCTATTTTTGCTTCAGATTTTCAGCATCTACAGTTCTTTTGGTTTTTAATTCTCTGAATACACAGGCTTGCATTTCATCATGGCATATAATAAAATTTAAATTCAACGCAAATCTAAAATTTAAAGCTAGCCATTGTTGACTGTTCTAAAAACCTATTGGACTTACTAACGCCTGGCTTGCATAAGAATTCAGACCCAGAGAAAAGTGATTGACTCTTTATGGCCTTTGTGAGCCATTCAATTTAAGGGACAAACAGGAATCAAAGTAAATGCTGGCATAGCCAGTGAAGTCCACATTCTATGAGTGAATTAGACTGAATGGCCAGTTGCCACACTGTATGGATTCTATGATTCTATAAATTGTATGTGTGGCTAGTTTTCATTTGATGCAAAGTGTGATTGTTATGTTAAAGCCCAGTTGTGTAGATAGAAACTGGATATTATTGCAATTCTTTTTTATTTTTAAATTTGGAACTAATACCAGGAGTCATTTATCAATAGAATATGTCATTGTTCATTCATGATAGTCACGAGATTATTACTTATTACTTCATGAGGTTCAAATTTATTTGGATGTTGCTTGGCAGATATTCCACCTGATCAGGTTCACCTAATCAAAGCTGGTTGCAAAAATGAAGGTTCAAGTTGTGTGCAATTTTAGTAATAATCTCATGACTATCTTGAATGAACAATGACATATTCTATTGATAAATGACTCCTGGTATTAGTTCCAAGTTTAAAAATAAAAAGGGATTGCAATAATGTCCAGTTTCTATCTACACAACTGGGCTGTAACAGAAAAATCACACTTTGCATCAAATGAAAACTAGCCACACATACAATTTATAGAAATTTTGTTGGAAAGAGCAGACAAGTTCACTCTATTGAGAACTCCATTACCTCTTGCAATTTCAATGGTTTGTTTGGAATAGAATAGAACCTTTACAGTGTGGAAACAGGCCATTTGGCTCATGGAGGCCACACTGATCTTCTGAAGAGCGTCCCACCCAGACCCACTCAACTACCCTATCTTCTTAACCTGCATTTCCCACTCCAATGAAGGGTCTTCATTGTCCCCCCACTGAAATATTAGCTGTTTGTGAATTGAAAAAGAAAAACCTGCTGAAGGAGAGTTTTTGACTATCCAGTCACAATGTCTAATCCTTTGAAAGAAGTGAAACTATCACTGTATTCTGACAGATGAAAGGCTTAACAGACAATCAATTTTTCAATGAATAATTTCAGTTACATTACACTGTAAATTTTTGCTATAAATTCTGTGGGTTAGGATTGAGCCCTCCACTACCACCTGATGAAGGAGCATCGCTCCGAAAGCTAGTGTGCTTCCAAGTAAACCTGTTGGACTATAACCTGGTGTTGTGTGATTTTTAACTTTGTACAGCCCAGTCCAACACCGGCATCTCCAAATCGTAGTCCTTTGAAGTCCACTGTGCAGGAGTTTTGCCTGAATTCTTGTCGGGCTGCCTTCAAGAGAGACACTAACATTTGTTTGACAGTCTTCCTATTGAATCTGGAGGATGTGGTGAAGGTATTGATGATAGAATTTTTCAAGCATTGCTGTCATGTGTCAGTGCTACACAATCCAGTCACTGCAGTACAGGAGTGTGGTGTTGACAACGTCTGTGTACACTAAGACATTTATTAACTTGTAGAAGTCTTTGTTGTCAAATGCTTACTGCTACAATTTGCACAAAGCTGAACTGGCACAGCTAACCCAGTGTTGGGTCTCATCTGGCATTTTGAGAGAAGTGGCTGCCAAGGTTCAGCAAGTGCTTAACATATTTCAGAGTCTCCCCTTCAACATCCAGGGAAAGAGGATTATTGAGCTTACCAGAACGTGGTTTGATACATGAATTTTGTTTTGGCAACATTCAAGGTCAGGTTGACTCTTAGGCAGATTTGAAGAGATCAAGAGTGAAGTGGGCAATAGCAGTGCAGTCAGATGCAGCCTGTAAACAGCATGTACCTGTGGTAGTTATTTCAGTTTTGTCATGGAGGTGATCAATGTTAAAGAATTGTCAATTAAGGCAATATTTAATGTTCATAGCAGAGTGCACTTAATCATTTTCTAGATGGATTGGCACTGTCAGGTAGATTGTAAATAATATGAGGGTTATCACAGAGCCTTGTTTGATCCAAATCCAAATTTTGAAGGCATCTGTTTCAGATCACGCACTTAAGATAGTTACAATTATGTCATCATGAAACAATTGCCAGATTGTGATGTACTTTCTAGGACATCCAACTGTTTGGAGCAAAATCCATAGATCCTCATAATTTATTGTGTCAAATGCTTTTGTCAGATCAATGAGTTCAATGCAGTTCCTGTTATTCTTGACATTTTCTTGGATTTGTCTGGCGTCACTGAGAGCTATGAGGAGCATCAATCTGAATCCATGCAGGAACAGCTCACTGAAAGTATGAGTCTAGTATTGATTTCCTGGTGTTGTTTGTTGGAGCAGAGGTGCTTAGAGGGGATGCAAGTTTTGTCCTAACTGTTGGCCACAATGAAAAGTTTTGAGACAGCTGAAGTGGCTGAAGAGGAAGCCCCTTCCTATTGGACCAAGCATCATCGTTTACCTCCTTGACCCATCTCCATGAAGCAAAATCCTGTGACAGGTTAAGAGGTTAATCTTGCAATGACACAGGAAATCAGTCCATTGAGGAATCCCCAACTGGGCACCTCCATTGTAAGGATGGAAGCCATAATCATCTCAATTGCATGATATGGAGGTGCCAGTATTGGACTGGGGTGGACAAAATTAAAAGTCACACAACACCAGTTTATAGTCCAACAGGGTTATTTGGGAGTACAAGCTTTCGGAGTCTGTTCCTTCGTCAGGTAACTAGTGGGGCAGAATCTTGGACATAGAATTTATAGTAAAAGATCAAAGTATCATACAACTGATGTGATGTATTGAACAAAGCTAGATTGCTGCTTAATCTTAATCACTTAAAATGGGTTGCAGGTTTTGATTCATTAGTACTTTTTATAAGTTATCCCAGGAATGTGACTTGAAAGAGGTTGTGGGATTTACCTACTATTTTTTCAGCAGTAGTTGGAGTGGGAGGAGCAACAGCGAGGACCAGAGGCCCAACAGGAAGGTAATTTTAAAATATAAAAACTTACCTTGGCGGAGCAAACCCTGAGCAGGAACAGACACGGGACTGCTGGGTAAGTGAGGATATAAAGGAGCAGCAGAGGGGGAGGCCACAGCAAGGCACAGGGGACTGCTGGGTATATATTTGTCAGCGGCTGAATTCTGAGACACTACACGTGTAGTTTCTCTCACCCTCCCTCCTCCTCGAATTAAAAAAAAGGATTCTTGTATGTTGCTAAGGTAAGGCCTTTCAATTGATATTTCTTGAATATCGTGTGGTTGAGTAAAAGTTTACTGTTAATTGGTTAGTTGAATAAGATCACAGAGAAGTACTAGAAATTATTTAACTCATAAATTTGTAAAAGTTAGTTAAATAAGTAGAGATAGCTGGACAGGTGATGTACTGTAGCTGTATGATGTGGGAACTGGCTGATCCCATTGTGAACGGCAGTGACCACATCTGCAGCAAGCGTTGGATGCTGGAAGAACTCTGGATCAGAATTGATGATCCTGAATCTGAATTTCAAACACTGCGGCACATCCAGGAGGGGGAGAGTTACCTGGACGCTTTGTTTCAGGAGGCAGTCACACCCATTAGATTAAGTAATTCAAATTCAGTTAGTGATCAGGAACAACAGGGTGTGAGTGTAAGTGAGGCAGGTTGGGGGGATTCTGAGTTCAGGAGTGGAGGAATCTCAGCCCTTGACCTTGTTCAACAGTATGAGATTTTGCTCCCTGTATGGATGAGGAAAAGGGCTGTGGACAGGATGAGTCAGCTGACCACAGCACCATGGTGCAGAAGACCATTCAAGAGGTGAGCAAAAAGACAAGTAGTTGTTAAAGGGGATTCTATCATTAGAGGGACAGAGCGTATCTTTGTGAGCCGGATCAGGAATCCTGCATGGTGTGTTGTCTGCCCATTGCCAGGGTGCAGGACATCTCGGACTGGCTTGAAAGGACATTGGAGCGGGAGGGAGAGGATCCAGTTGTTGTCATCCACATTGGCACAAGCAACATTCGCAAGGCTAGGATGGAGGACCTGCTCGGGGTGTATCAAACACTAGGAAGGAAATTGAAGAACAGGTCCTCGAGAGTATAATCGCTGGATTACTGCCCGAGCCACGTGCTAATTGGCATTAGGATAAGAAAATTAGGCAAGTAAACATGTGGCTAAGAGATGGGTGTGGGAAAGAGGGTTTCCATTTCATGGGACATTGGCATCAGTTTTGGAACCGGGTGATCGGACAGTCTCCACCTGAACCAATCTGGAACCAGTGTTCTAGGTCTGTGAAAAGGATAAATAGGACTTTAAACTTGTGAGTCGGTGGGGTTGGAGGTGGAGGGGAGGGGAGGGGAAGATAAAGGGAAGGCAACACAAAGTATGGAGTCAAATAGAAAGATAAACAGCAAATTAGCATGTGTATGGGGTTTAAGTTCAAGGCAGACTAGGAATGAAGCAAAAAGAAAGAATAACTTAGGACATATTACTAGAGATGCTGGAAATCATGAGGATAAGAAAATTAGCATTAAGGTGCTTTACCTGAATGCTCGTAGTATTCGTAACAAAGTAGATGAGTTAACGGCACAAATCATTGTGAATGATTATGATGTGATAGGCATCACAGAGACGTGGTTGCAGGGGGTTCAGGACTGGCAGTTAAACATTTAAGGATTTACAACTTATCGATAAAACAGAAAGGTGGGTAGAGGGTGCGGGGTTGTTTTCTTAGTTAAGAATGAAATTAAATGAATGGCACTGAATGACATGGGGTCAGATGATGTTGGGGCTGTGTGGGTGGAGTTGAGGAATCACAAAGGAAATAAAAACATAATGGGAATTATGTCCAGGCCTCCCAGCAGTGGCCAGGACCAGAGGCGCAAGATGCACCAGGAAATAGATAGGGCCTGTCAGAAAGGCAAGGTCACAGTGATCATGGGGGACTTCAATATGCAAATAGATTGGGTGAATAATGTTGCTGGTGGATCCAAAGAAAAGGAATTCATGGAATGCTTACAGGATGGCTTTTTGGATCAGCTTGTGATGGAGTAAGGGAGCAGGCTATTCTGAACTTAGTGCTATGTAATGAGCCAGACTTAATAAAAGACCTTAACGTAAGGGAACACTTATGAGGCAGCCATCAAAAAATGGTAGAATTCAGTCTACAGTTTGAAAGACAGAAGGCAAAATCGGATGTAATGGTGTTACAGTTAAATAAAGGTAATTACAGGGGCATGAGAGAGGAACTGGCAAAAATTGACTGCAAACTGATCCTAGTGGGGAAGACACTAGAGCAACAATGGCAGGAGTTTCTGGGGGTAATTGAGGACACAGTAGAGGTACATACCAAAGAAAAGAAAGATTATCCGGGTTGGGGAGGTGGGGGGGGGGGGGGGGGGGCGGGGGGGGGGCGA
>NC_057712.1:67687032-67732627 GCF_004010195.1 Chiloscyllium plagiosum | reverse complement strand
GGGAGGAGGATGGGGTTGGGGAAAAGGTAGCAAAGAGTACAACAGGTGGATGGGGGTGGGGATGGAGGTGATAGGTCAGAGAGGAGCAAATAGGTGGGAAGGAAGATTGGCAGGTCATGAGAATGGTGCAGAGCTGGAAGGTTGGAACTGGGGTAAGGTGGGGGGAGGGGAAATGAGGAAACTGGTGAAGTCCACATTGATGCCCTGGGGTTGAAGTGTTCTCAGGCGGAAGATGAGGCGTTCTTCCTCCAGGCGTCAGGTGGTGAGGGAATGGCGGTGGTGGAGGCCCAGGACCTGCATGTCCCAAGCAGAGTGGGAGGGGTAGTTGAAATGTTGGGCCACGGGGCGGTTGATTGATGTGAGTGTCCTGGAGATGATCCCTAAAGCGCTCTGTGAGAAGGCGTCCAGTCTCCCCAATGTAGAGGAGACCGCATCGGGAGCAACGGATACAATAAATGACATTGGATGTGCAGGTGAAACTTTGAAGGATGTGGAAGGCTCCTTTCGGGCCTTAGATAGAGCTGACGGGGGGAGGTGTGGGCACGGGTTTTGCAATTCTAGTGGTGGCAGGGGAAGGTGCCAGGATGGGAGGGTGGGTTGTTGGTGGACGTGGACCTGACCAGGTAGTCACAGAGTGAACAGTCTTTGTGGAAGGTGGAAAGGGGTGGGGAGGGGAATATATCCCTGGTGGTGGGGTATGTTTCGAGGTGACGGAATTGTCGGGGGATGATGTGGTTTATGAGAAGGTTGGAAGGTGAGCACCAGGGGGTTTCTGTCCTTGTTACGGTTGGAGGGGCGGAGGTGCGGGATGTGGATGAAATGCATTGGAGGGCATCTTTAACCATGTGGGAAGGGAAATTGTGGTCTTTAAAGAAGGAGGCTACCTGGTTTGTTCTGTGGTGGAACTGGTCCTCCTGGGAGCAGATACGGTGGAGGCGGAGGAATTTGGAATACGGGATGGCATTTTTACAGGAGGTAGGGTGGGAAGAGGTGTAATCCAGGTAGCTGTGGGAGTCGGTGGGTTTGTAAAAGATGTTAGTGTCAAGTTGGTCGTCATTGATGGAGATGGAGAGGTCCAGGAAGGGGATGGAGGTGTCAGAGATGGTCCAGGTGAATTTAAGGTCAGGGTGGAATGTGTTGGTGAAGTTGATGAACTGCTTAACCTCTTTGCGGGAGCACAAGGTGGCACCTTTGCAGTCATCAATGTAACGGAGGAAGAGGTGGGGAGTGGTTCCGGTGTAACTATGGAAGATGGACTGTTCTATGTAGCCAACAAAGAGACAGGCATAGCTGGGGCCCATACGGGTGCCCATGGCAACCCTTTGGTCTGGAGGAAGTGGGAAGATTCGAAGGAGAAATTGTTAAGGGTGAGGACCAGTTCAGCCAAATGAATGAGAGTGTCGGTGGAAGGGTACTGTTGGGGATATCTGGAGAGGAAGAAACGGAGGACTTGGAGGCCCTAGTCATGGCAGATGGAGGTGTAGAGGGATCGGATGTCCATGGTGAAGATGGAAATGGAAGTCTTGGAGGAGGTGGAGGATGTGGGTGGTATGTCGAGCGTATGAGGGGAGTTCCTGGATGAGGGGGGATAGGACAGTATCAAGATAGGTGGAGATGAGTTTAGTGAGGCAGGAGTGGGCTGAGACGATGGGTCGGCCAAGTTGGTCAGGCTTGTGGATCTTGGGAAGGAGGTAGAATCCGGCGGTGCGGGGTTCCCAGACTATGAGGTTAGAAGCTGTGGTGAGAGATTCCTGAGGTGATGAGGTTGTGTTTGGTCTGGGAGATGATGAGGGGTGTTGGGGGGTGGGGTCATGGTCGAGGGGGTGATAGGTGGAGGTGTCTTCAAGTTAATGTCTGGCTTCACTGGTGTAGCAGTCAGTGCGCCAAACTACCACTGCACCCCCTTTATCTGTATGCCAACAATTAAGGAGAGTCGGGGGCAGAGTTGAGTATGATAGCCATTACAAAAGAGAAAGTGCTAGACAAGTTAAAAGGTCTAAAAACTGATAAATCTCCTGGCCCCGATGGGCTACATCCTAGAGTTCTGAGGGAGGTGACTGAAGAAATAGCAGAGGCGCTGGTTGTAATCTTTCAAAATTCACTGGAGTCAGGGAAAGTCCCAGAAGATTGGAAAATCACTGTTGTAACGCCCTTGTTCAAGAAAGGATCAAGACAAAAAATGGAAAATTATAGGCTGATTAGCCTAACCTCGATTATAGGTAAAAATTCTCGAATCCATCGTTAAGGATGAGATTTCTAAATTCTTGGAAGTGCAGGGTTGGATTAGAACAAGTCAGCATGGATTTAGTAAGGGGAGATCATGCCTGACAAACCTGTTAGAATTCTTTGAAGGAGTAACAAGTAGGTTAGACTAGGGAAACCCAGTGGATGTTATCTACCTAGACTTCCAAAAGGCCTTCGATAAGGTGCCTCACTGGAGGCTGCTGAGTAAGGTGAGGGCCCATGGTGTTCGAAGTGAGCTACTGGCATGGATTGAGGATTGGCTGTCTGACACAAGGCAGAAAGTTGGGATGAAAGGTTTTTTTTGGAATGGCAGCCAGTGACAAGTGGTGTCCCACAGGGTTCAGTGTTGGGCCACAACTGTTCACTTTATATATTAATGATCTGGATGAAGGGACTGGGGGTATTCTAGCGAAGTTCACCGATGATACAAAGTTAGGTGAACAGGCAGCTAGTTCTTAGGATGTGGGAGGCTGCAGAACAATTTAAAGAGTTTAGGAGAGTAGTCCAGGAAATGGCTGATGAAATTCAACATGAGCAAATGTGAGGTCTTGCACTTCGGAATAAAGAATACAGGCATGGACTATTTTCTAAACGGTGAGAAAATTCATAAAGCCAAAGTACAAAGGGATCTGGGAATACTAGTCCAGGATTCTCTAAAAATTGACTTGCAGTTTGAGCCCATGGTTAAGAAAGCAAATGTAATGTTGTCATTTATCTCAAGAGGGTGACTAAGGAGGTAGACGAGGGTAAAGCGGTAGATGTGGTGTATGTGGATTTTAGTAAGGCGTTTAATAAGGTTCTCCATGGTAGGCTACTGCAAAAAATCGGAGGTATGGCATTGAGGGTGAGTTGGAGGTTTGGATTAGGAATTGGCTGGCTGGAAGAAGACAGAGGGTAGTAGTTGATGGTAAAGGTTCATCTTGGAGTGCAGTTCTAGCGGTGTTCCGCAAGGATCTGTTTTGGGACCATTGCTGTTTGTCATTTTTATAAATGACCTGGAGGAGGGGCTAGAAGGTTGGGTGAGCAGGTTTGCGGATTATACGAAAGTTGGTGGAGTTGTTGACAGTGAGGAAGGATGTGTCAGGTGACAGCGGGATATAGATAAGCTGCAGATCTGGGCAGAAAGGTGGCAAATGGAGTTCAATGTAGGTAAGTGCAGTTTTGGTCGCCATACTATAGGAAGGATGTGGTGGCACTGGAACGGGTGCAGAGGAGGTTTACCAGAATGTTGCCTGGTATGGTAGGAAGATTGTATGAGGAAAGGCTGAGGCACTTGGGGCTGTTTTCATTGGAGAAAAGAAGGTTTAGGGGTGACTTGATAGAGGTGTACAAGATGATTATGGGTTTAGATAGGGTTGACCATGCGAACCTTTTTCCACATACGGAGTCAGCTATTACGAGGGGACATGGCTTTAAATTAAGGGGTGGTAGGTATAGGACAGATGTTAGGGGTAGATTCTTTACTCAGCGAGTCGTGAGTTCATGGAATGCCCTGCCAGTAGTAGTGGTGGACTCTCCCTCTTTATGGGCATTTAAACGGACATTGGATAGGCATATGGAGGATAGTGGGCTAGTGTAGGTTAGGTGGGCTTGGATCGGCGCAACATCGAGGGCCAAAGGGCCTGTACTGCGCTGTATTTTTCTATGTTCTATGTTCTATGTAAAAGCAGTGATGTGCTACTGAGACTTTATAAAGCTGTAGTTAGGCCCCATTTAGAATACTGTGTCCAGTTTTGAGCCCCACACCTCAGGAAGGACATACAGGCACTGGAACGTGTCCAGCAGAGATTCACACAGATGATTCCTCGAATGGTCGGCCTAACATACGATGATCAGATGAGGATCCTGGGATTGTATTCATTTGAGTTTAGAAAGTTGAGGGGAGATCCAATAGAAACTTACAAGATAATGCATGGCTTAGAAAGGGTGGACGCTGGGAATTTGTTTCCGTTAGGCAGGGAGAGTAGGACAGGTGGGCATAGCCTTAGAATTAAAGAGGGTCAATTTAGAACAGAAATGAGGAGACATTTCTTCAGCCAGAGAGTGGTGGGCCTGTGGAATTCACTACCACGGAGCACAATGGAGGCCGGGACGTTAAATGTCTTCAAGGTAGAGCTTGATAAATTCTTGATCTTGCAAGGATTTAAGGGCTACGGGGAGAGTATGGTTAAGTGGCGTTGAAATACCCATCAGCCTTGATTCAATAGCAGAGTGGACTCAATGGACCGAATGGCCTTACTTCCACTTTGATGTCTGCAACCCATTCTAAGTTATTAAGACTTAACAGCAATCTAGATTTGTTCAATACATTGCACCAGTTGTAAGACAGTTTAATCTTTTACTATAAATTCTGTGCCCAATGATCCTGCCCCACTAGTTACCTGACAAAAGAACGGTGCTCCAAAAGCTTGTACTTCCAAATAAACCTGTTGGACTATAACCTGGTGTTGTGTGGTCTCAATTGCAAACAGAGACAAGTGAACAGGCTGCTTCTATCACATCCTCAAATATAGCAAGATGACCTAATAGAGGTGGACAGGGATACATGTTGACACATCATTTGAAGGATTTTATAAATATTTTGGTGATATTTCTTGAGTTTGTTTTGTTTTTGCAGTACCCTTTATTATATTTCTGGTTATGCCAAAAAGGAGACATGTATCTTATCATTGCTTACATTCAGGAGGGCCACAGAGTGAAGGGTAGTGTGGGGTGGGTGTGAGTTAAATTTAGCACAAGGTTTCTGTTGGAGGACACAGTTGGAATAGACATCAGTCTTTAATTCAATGTGAGTGGCAATGATTGTTCATAAGTGTGCAGTTGTTGGATGATTTCTGTCTCTCTGACGGAATAAAAATGACAGAGCAAACTGTTCTGAGGGCTGAGAAACATTTAAATAAAATGTTGCTGAATATCTACTTGTTGATACCTTAAATCCCAGGCAGCCTCAACAAGACGTTGTTTAATGTCGAGGCACCCAGTCCTCTGAAGGCATTCTCCTTTTCCCTCCTCTTTCTCCTTTTCCTTCTCCTCCCAATTCTCCACTGGCGTTAGGACTGGTCCAAAGGCACTACCAGAAGGAATTCCTGCGCAATGTAGTAACACTGGAACTGAGATGATTGATTTCCAATAGTTACATTCATCTTCCTTTGTTTTAGGTATGACTTCAACTGGGGAAAATGTTTCCTAATTCCTATTGGCTTCGTTCTGTTTGGGTTCCTTGATGCTATACTAAGTTAAATGCTGCCTTTTGTTAGGGGCAATCACTGCCATTTCACCTTTGGGGAGTTCAGCTCTTGTAATTATGTATGAAACAGGGTAGTAGTGAGGTCAGAAGTTGAGTGGCCCTCACAAAACTATAACTGAGAAAAAAAACAGAGTATGACTACGTAGGTGCCCCTTAACAACATTGTTAGCAACACTTTCCATCACTTTACTGATGATCAAGAGTAGATTGACAAGGCAGTAATTGGATGTCATCATCCAATTGCACATCACATAACTACACATAATTTTCAGTTCTTAGAGAAGATACCAATATAATTTCTGTACTGGAACAAGTTGAGTAGGATTGCAGGTAGTTCTGGAGTACAAGTCTTAACTACTACTATGACTACTACTGCCAGGTATTATCAGGACCCTTAGCTGTATCTCATGCCTTTAGTCATTTCTTGATTACACACTGAGTGAGACAAAGTAGTCAAAGATTTGCATCCATTATGTTGGACGCTGGAGGAGGCCAAGACGAATCATCCATTTAACTCTACTGGCTGTAAATGTTTGCAAAATTTCAACATTATCTTTTACAATTATGTAAATTAGTATTCAATCAGCTGAGTCTTATTAACAGCCATTAAATGAAATGACGTTGTACAAAGTAATAGTCAATTCTACTCACTAAAAAGTCTTTCATCGGTCTTTCAATATTAAGTTCACATTATTTGTCATCAAAACCTGAGATATCTATGTAACAGCTATTTGTTTTATAATATAATAGGAGACCTAATTTTAACTTCAGGTGTCAGTCAGGTGGGTGTAGCAACCTGTATGAAAAATGATTCAGCCCTCATTTGAGTGAAGAGACAAAAAACTGCAGATGCTGGACACCAAAGTAGACAGGCTGGAGGCTGGGTGAACACAGCAAGCTAGGCAGTATTAGGAGGTGGAGAAGTCGACAAGAGAAGTCTGTCTACTCCAACTGAGTGAAAGTTGGAGGCCTTTAAGGAGCTCAATCCTCATCTTTATAGAAGGATCCTGCTGTATTCTGCTGCTACTTGATTCTGCATTAAAATTTTAGCCTCAATGTCAGCGATGGGGATTTTAATTACCCAGGAAGGTGTTGCACAGTCCTTGTTCTAGGGTAGATAGATATCAGCATGTATAACCACTCAAAAACATTTAAAGGAAAGGCACATTGAAAAAGATGGTCACTTGCAGCAACTAAAATTTAAGGGGAAGATTAGTTACGACTAACTAATTGCAGAGGGTTCTGCTGTCATTTCTGCATGTTGACAGTATCTATTGTAATGTAATATTTCTGTGTGGGTAGTTTAGGTATTGACTACAAACAAAATAGACGTATTTAGTGAAGGATGAAGCATTGTTCAAATGGCAGGGTATTTGTCAAATCAGCAGTGATTACAATGAGTACAACATTGACATACAGTTCATGGGCTCTGTTTCAAAAGAAAGAATGCTGCAAAGCACCCTAAACAATAATCTGTTTAGTAGCAAGTAAGTTACACCTTTGGAAATTGGGTGTTGAAATGGGTTAGAACATTGTCCTTTCACCTCTGAATCAAGCCTAAACTTATGGAATTAGCTTCTTTTCTTCGTGCAGCTTTAAATGTCCTAACATAAATGGGTTTTGGCAGTTTCAACATAGTTTCCAGTGTGAGCATGAATCTAATGCGCACAACTGCCCATAATTTAAAAGCAATTGGACCTAAATTGGTACTCTCTCAGAGAGATTAAAAAGGTGATTGATGTGGGAATGGAAATATCACAGTGGTGCAGTAGGAGTTGCTCTTCTGAAGTTAATCTCCTTTTCTGGGTCAGTGTGGGGGAATCTTTTTCATCAATGTAATGCTTGATTGGGAGAACCTAATACTGACACTATCAAAGGTGGAGAATTGTTGAACTGCTGATATTTCTCACTTTGTAATGAAAAATAAAATTCTAAAATGCACTGTTTGAATTCATTTCTTATACCATTTTTATGCTCAAAATGTATTCCTTGCCTGTTTTTGCAAACTTGGGATAATTATTCATGTGTTTCATTCCCACTGTTTCAAGTGTGTATATGAAGCCACTGACTCTTGTTGATTTTGTTACTCACGGCAGGAAGCAAAGCTGTTAACAGCTGCCAGATCATCTTGATGCACTTACTCAGTTAGTCAATACTTTCTGCCCAGCAATGCCAAAGTGTTAGCAGAGGCGTCTTACCAGCATCTCTATCACTTGTTTATGTTCTGTCTCCCTCTCTCACAGAAATTGTTTATTCTCTCCAGACACTTTGAATGCCTTGAATCTTGCTAAATGCCCTGATGTTCTCTCTCTCAAGAGAGAGTGAGAGAGAGTTGTTGGGGCTGAAAGCCAACTGTGTCTTCCTGTTTCTAAGATAACACAGTTTCAGGACTGTAGTTTACAGGACATACGGCCAGCCACCTCTCCAGGACTTCAAAAAGTGCTTTTAAAATTAGCTGGCCACGCCTCTGGGACTATTGTGAAGCTATTACTGCGACTAAATTTCACAATATCAAATGTAAACTAACATGATGACGACTCTAACTACATGGTAGCAAAGCAATATTTATAAAAATTCTGATTATTTTATGATTTTCAATCTTCACAGTAAAATTATTTATATGCAGTACAACTCAAGATATCGTTCATGAGAATTTATAGATTTACTTTTAAGATCTATCTTTCCTCCCAATAGGACTGTATGACAATCAGGGAATGAAAGTTATACAAGAAGGTCAAAAGTTGAGCGCTTTGTAAACATCATTTGACCCTCTTAAGGACATGCTGTATCCGATTGCATGTACAAAACTTATAAAAAGCTTAAAAGAAGTTGAGACCATTGTTTGATTGCAGAGACTGAAAAAGGGCAGATTTCCTAAATAGAAGCAGACTATTTATCCCTCAACACAGTCATAAAGTGACACTTGATTGGTACAGAGTACAAAGATAGGTTTATACTGATATATAAGCAATATAAATCTTACAGTAGGACAGTGCAGAAAATTTCATTTATTTTTAAGTGGGAGCAGGATTTTGCTTTGAAATCTTCTTACACTGGTATTTTATCATTTTAAATTTTAATTGAATGAGTCAGTTGGAAGAATCTGTGCAGATCCAAATAGAAGAGGAGGATTTTAAGGAGGTTTTTGAAATTAGGAAGGAAGTGGTAAAGGGGTACCTTGTATAATATAAGTTTTGTGGTTATGTTTTGTGTCATATTTTGAGGAATATTTGACAAGAGGAAATATTAATCATTCATATACTCATAGTTTAGACAATGTTGCAAGATGATAACTTTGGAGCATTCTCACAGTATATTAACCTCATAAAAACCAAAATGAAAGATAATTGCCTATAAAATTGAGGTAAATAATGTGTACCTTTCATTTTGATGTTCCCAAGTTACAAATTTGAAGTTTCAGTTTCAAAAGGTTTGCCAATTCTGGCTTCATGGCACCTTCTAGTTACTCAATAAAACTTAAAAATCAGAATTTGACTGAAAAGCACAGTCATCTACCAATATACTGCAACAAATTTGGCTCTGGGGGAAACACAGCTGATTTATTCATGCATTTGTCCTGAAAATGATTGTTTGCCAATCTCACGAATTCAAACAATATTAACTAGCCATTTTTGATGAAAATAGAAATGAAACAAGTATTCAGTTTGAACTTTTTAGCACACAACTACAAGTGCAAAAACATTGAAATCCTCTAAGACTGGATTGTTCCCTTTTTAAGATCTGCTTGATTGCTAATATGTCTTCAGTTTACAAAGATATGTACAGGGAGCAGGAGTTAGCCAGTCAGTCCCTAGACCCTGTACTGCTATTCAATAACACCATGGCTAATCCGTTTGTAATGTCAAACCTGCAATATTGCATACCCCAATATCGTTTCACCCCCTTGTTTAACAAGAATCTCATTATTTCTTCTTTAAAATACTCAAGTGTTCTGCTTCCACTGTCTTTTCACCAACAGTGTTCCAAATACTTACTGCCTTTTGAGGCCTAGTCATTACTTTTAATAGATGACTCCTGAGTTTTAAACAAGCTACAGCAGTTCTGGATATTTCCATAAGAGGAAACATTCCTAACCACATCCAACTTGTCAAGACTTCTCAAGATTTTATGTGTAATAATTATATCTCTTCTTACTCTTCTAAACTCCAGTGGATGCAACCTTAGACTGTCCAGCCATTCCTCACAAAATAACCCACTCATTCCAGGCATTAATCTGAGTAATCTTCACTGAACTGGCTCCAGCACGTTTATATCTTTCCCGAAATGAGGTCAGCAATATTGTGTACTTGTAGAATTCTCTTCCTTTCCATCTAGCTCTGTGAAATACCAACCATCAACACGTTTTTCAATTGTTTTGACCATGATTTCTGCCTCTAATGATTAGCCAACATGATGAATGATCCACTTAGGCCAGTGTTAACCCTTCCCTCCCTGGAAGGAGCCATTTTATCCATGTTGTTAGGGATCTAGAAGAACTAACAGAATCCATTGCAGTCAACTAAGATGAAACTGCATGCACGCTTGGAAACCATAACTATCCCTTTGTGACTGCAACGTAACCAATTGTGATTATCTAAAACATGAAATAGAAGTGAATTTTCTTTTGTTTGTAAAAATTAGATTTTTCTCCTGTATTTGATTCTGATTGATTCTGAAACTTGTTCAATGCAAGTTGTATCCTTAAATGGAGTTTCCCTGTGAAACATCTAAGAAATATTATAGTTTACACATTGTACAGTCAAAGATGGAACGATTAGCAAATAAATAACAGAATATATAACAGAATAAACTCTGGCTGTGCCAACAGGAAATCCAAAGTAAATATTGTCAGTGCACGTCCAAGCTTGAGTGTTTATAACAACTCATTAAGTGGGAACTTAACGTGTCATCTTATTTTCTCTGCAAGTGCTGAAGGTTTGAATTAGTGAAATGCTTCAAGTTTCAAGTGTAACATGTCTGGGCTTGCCAGAATTTAGCCTGGTACTTCGGTTGTAATCAGTTTTGGGTACATTGAACAGACCTTGAAGGCAGAACTGATACTGGACAGCAAAAAAAGGTTTTAAACAAGAGAATGAATGGAAATAGAAAATCCTTTTGGAGGAAATGTCATCATCTCTGTTCATGACTGTTTAAATCTGGCAAAGAAATTTAGTAATTTTAAATCGATAATAGTTGTAAAATGATTCCTTTTATGTTGGTCAATGAATATCAAGTTAAAGACATAGATGTAAATTAATAAAGGAAAATGGAATAGAGTAGTTATAAAAAGCACTGGTCTGAAATAGAGAGTGAAATTCCCAAGGAACTTATTTATTTTAGCTTCACATAAACGACCTGTGTTCACACTGGCAGCTGACGTTGATTCAGTTCACAAATGCTGCAAAATGAGATGGCCTGCAAATTCAAAGTATCCAAGATTAAAATAAAGGTGAATGAGTTGATCAATTGGAAATGAATTTCGGTAAATGCTTGATGAAAGGTATCCAATGTTAAAGACAAAGTAACAGAGTCATTTCTTTATTGGCTGAATTGAACTTGACAAAACAAACTTGATGTGGAGGATTGCTAGTTTATTTATAACTTATCATGTCCTTTCCACAAAACAAGCAGAATACTGAAAATAAATAAACTGCTGAAAGTGCACATTAGCATTCATCGCAAGCACCATTTAGTCTGCTGATTCTAAATTGTCGTACTGCTTGTTTACACTCAGCATTCCATGTACAGAAATGTATTTCAAACTAACACTGGATTATAAAACATTAACTTCAGTCTCAACCACAGACATCATTCCCCAACCCTCTCCCTGCCTTGCGCCTCAGCGTGAGCCAGGATCTTTGCAGCATTGGTGTTGTATTTGACCTCAAGATGAATTTCCAACCATATGTCTGCAACATTACTAATATTACTATTTCCACCTCGCTACGTCCCTACTTGAACACATTGGCTGCTGAAACACTCATCAGCACCAAAACCCTATGAGCAAACCAACAAATTTGGCTTCCTGCTTACCCCCAGTTTTTCTTCCTGTACCTTTGACCACTGTGCTTTCAGTTGCCAAAGCTCTAAGCTCTGGAATCCCCTTCCCAATCCTCTCACTTCTTTGCCTCTCTTTCCTCCTTTGAAATCCATAAACTCTACCTCTTTAACAAAACATTTAGTCATCTGTCTTCATATCTCCACCTTGTGAAATGCCCTAGGATCTCTTAAAATGTTAAAATGCATTTTGTAAATATGGCAATTTGTTGCTGTTACTGTAAAAGGGAAAGCTATGTCATAATGTTTTGGATTTGTAACCTTCACCAGCTTACCATTTCTCTATTAGCCATTTGTCTGATGGAATCCATAGAAGACACATCATAACTTGCCTTTTCTCTTTATAAATGTGGATGGAGTTGCTTTAATATTCAGAATATTCAGTGTTTTGTTTTTGATTAGAAAACAAGTTGCTGGGGCCCATTATCAAAATTCAACACTGTGATCAGAGCACACATGAAATGCTTGTCCTCTTTTGACGGCTGAGCGTAATCTTAGAATAGCTGCTCACGTTGATCCCGAATGTTGTGAAATGTTATGTGCAAAAGGATTTCAGGGCTCTTCTGCTTCAAATAAGCTATCTTGAGAGATACCATATGATTTTGAACATAGCAATATTTTAAAAAGCCATTGCCAACCAATGCTTTCAGATAAGCCTTCACAGTGCTAAAAGAGGTTGTGTGTTCAGTCTTGTGAAGTACAAATTCAGGACATTATCAAGGACAATATTGTCAAGCTGGTGGACCTATGCCTTACCACCCATTTCACCTCCAACAACAAAACCTACAGACAAACCAATGGAACACCCATGAGATCTCCGATATCAGGGTTCTTAGCAGAAGTAGCAATGCAGAGACTCAAACAGATAGCTCTACCAACCTCCAACCCAAACTTTGGATCCGCTATGTGGATGACACCTTTGACATCACTAAACAAAACAAATTAGAGGAAACCTTCCAGACCATCAATAATACCCTTACTGGCATAAAATTCACTAAAGAAGAGGAAAACAACAACAAACTGCCATTCCGATGGCACAGTAGAGCGAACAGCCAATGGAGAACTTCAAATCAGTGTCTACAGGAAAACAACACATATGGACCAAATATTGAACTACAGAAGCAACCATCCCAACATCCACAAATGAAGCTATATTATAACATTATTTCAATAAGCTACCAAACATTGCAGCACACAGAAACTACAAAGAGCAGAGGAAAATCACATATACAGCATATTCAAAAAGAACAGATATCCAATGAACACAATCCACAAATTTCTCAGAAACAAACCCAAACAAACTGACAAAACGTGTCCAGAAATCATAGCCACTCTCCCCTCCTTCAAAGATATCTCGGAAATAACTGCCAGACTACTCAGATCCCTTGGCATCACGGTAGCCCACAAACCCACCAACAGACTAAAACAACAGCTAATGAACTTGAAAGACCCTATTCTGACAACAAGCAAAATTAATGTCATTTACAAAATACCTTGCAAGAACTGTAACTACATAGGACAAACAGGCAGAAAACTAGCCACCAGGATACATGAACATCAACTAGCCACAAAAAGACATGACCCATACTCACTAGTATTTTTACATACAGATGTGGAAGGACACCACTTCGACTGGGACAACACATCCATCCTAGGACAAGCCAAATAGAGGCATGCATGACAATTCCTGGAAGCATGACATTCCAACTGGAATTCTATCAACAAACACATTTATTTGGATCCCATTTACCATCCTCTGAGAAAAAGAATAAGAAATGACATCACCACAGGAAATGACGTCACCGACCCAAGGAACCTTAAACACATAAATTAAAAGTGGGACATACCACAGTGCTTCACTGTAGGCTCACTGATGATGTTACCTATTATTGTGATGAAACATCTGAAAACACCTTCCAGCTCAGCGAGCAAACCTACATCCATTTCTTTTGCTTCTTTATATAGTCAGTGTGATAATTATCACCATGTCACCAACAACACCCTCATTCCCCAAACAACAAAAAACTACAAACTACTGCAGCTGGAAATCAAAAACAAAGACAGATATTGTTGGAGAATCTCAGCAGGTTTGGCAACATCTGTGGAGAGAAAGTAGAGTTAACATTTCGGGTCCAGTGACCCTTCTTCAGAACATTCTCCATTGAAACTGGTTTTCAATCTTATCCCTGTTAGCAATACAGCTGGTAAAGCCCCATTACTAAATCACATTGCTCTGTAACTGAGTACAGCTGAGTTTCAGTCTTTTGTGTCCGTGTTGTTATGGTCTTGACCAGCCTCTGGTTCTCTGCTTGACTGAGGAAGGACTGAAGAACATGTCACTTGCTTCTGAAGTGAAACTTCTAAATTTCTTGTCCACAAAATGAAGTATGTTGCTGGATACTAGTCCTTCTGGAAAACCATGTGTAGCATTGATTCTTTTCAATCGACTGATCACTGAATCTACTATAGTTAATTTATGTTTTGTCACTTCAATTCACCTGAATAATCATCAACTAGTACAAAATAAACGTTCCATTTTAGTCAGCTAAATGGGGTTGCTAAATGGGGTTAAAGGCCATAGGTCCCCTGGACCTGATTATTTCTTCCCTGCTGTTATCAGACTTTTGAACAAACCTCTCAAATGTTAATGTTGGACTCTGTCTCTACACCTTGTCTGTGGCTGTAATACTATACTTTGCACTCTGTTCTCCTACCCTGTTATACTTTGTATGCTATAATCTGCCTCTAGAGCATGTAAAACAATACTTTTTACTGTGTCTTGGTATATGTGACAAAAATAAATCAGATTCAATCAAATAATATATTAGTACCTACAGAGGTAATGGATATTCTGATAATAATCTTCCAATAAAACTTCGATTCTGGAAAAGTCTCAGAAGGTTGGAAACCTGCCAATGTAACGTCTTTATTCAAAGAGGGAAGGAGACAAAAAAACATGCAATTATAGGCCTGTGAGCTTACTATCTCTCATTCGAAAAATATTAGTCTTAATTATGAAAATATAGTGCAGAGCATTTTGAAAAATGTGATATGATCAAGCAGAGTCAGAATGGCTTCATGAAAAGCAAATCATGCCTGACAAATTTATTAGAATTCTTTGAGGAGGTAACAAGTAGGAGAGATAAAGGAGAACCAGAAGATTTAATATATTTAGATTAACTGAAGGTGTTTGCAGATGTACTGCACTTTGGGTTACTTAATAAGATAAGCACCCATGGTACCGGGGGAGTAGTATGATAGAAGTGTGATGACCTAACAGAAGTCAGAGAGCTGGGGTAAGGAGAACATTTTCAGGATGACATCTGTAACCAGTGATGTGCCATAGGGATCAGTGCTGGGGTCCATTTACAATGTATATTCATGACATGGATGAATAAATTGAATGTACAATAGCCAGGTTTGCAGTTAGTACAGAAATAGGTGATGTGATGAAAACACAAATGTATGCGGAGTTATATAGACAGGTTAAGTGAATGGGCAAAACTTGTCTGATGGAATATAATGTGCATACATTTGAGGTTTTACATTTTGACAGGAAGAATAGAGGATCTGAATATTATTTAAGTGAGAAAGATTGCAGAAAACTATGAAACAGAAGGATTTGGGAATCCTCAGGCATGAATAAACAAAATTTAGCTTTCCAAATTCAGCAGATAATATGGAAGCCAAGTAGAATGTTGGTCTTTTCTTCAATGGGGATGGTGTATAAAAGTAGTGAGGTTTTGCCAAAGCAATACAAGGCACTAGTCAATTGACACCTAGAACACTGTGAATAATTTTAGTCTCATTATCTAAGGAATTAGAAGTAGTCCAGAAAAGATTCACTGGGTTGATCTCAGATATGAAAGGTGGTTGATTAGGTGGGGTCTGCACTCATTGGAGTTTAAAGAAATGAGCAGTGACCTAATTGAAACATACAATATTCTTCAATAGCTTGAAAGGATAGGTGCTGAGAGATTTCCCCTTGTGGAAGAATCCAGGACTAAAGGGCATAGCCTCAGAGTAGGGGATCACCCAATTAAGACAAATAATGAGGAATTTCTTCTCTCAAAGGGAAGTAAATCTGTGGAATTCCTTACCACAGAGGAGAGTCAAGACTTGGTTATTAAGAATATTCAAGGCTGAGATAGACAGACTTCTCCTTAGTAAGGGAATCAAAGGTTATGGAAAAAGGCAACAGTGAGGAGTTAATGATTATCAGATCAGCAATGATCTCATTGAACAGTGGAGCAGATCCGACATTCCACATGCCCTACCTATGTTCCTACATACTACTCTTTCCTATGACCTTTCTGGAACTTTTGCTGATATCAATGGATCTCTAGGCATTTGACTCTTTTTGGCACACATATGGCATGTTAAAAAATTATTTATTTCTGTTAAACTAATTGGCCACCAAACTCTTTTGAGATATTGCTCTGTGATTCCTAAATGTCCCTCATGGAATCTCTACTGAATCTTGCATCTCGTCAGTTTTACTATCCTATGGTCATACACAAACAATTTGCTATTGTTAATTGTTGTTAGGATTTTAGTACTTGCTATTGGACTATATGACTATATTTGACCACCCTGCAAACAAAGTTATCTATACTTTGTGCATTCGCTTTCGGCTTATGGCCTATCTTAACCTGGAATTTCAGTCGTATGAAGTAGTCTGCAAATATGTTATATATCTTCTTTTTCAATATTTGCACACCTCTTTTCTGTTTCCTTCAAAGTTCTTAATGCAGAATATACAGGAACTCTTGTTTGAGATTTATGGATAATGATTGCTTCTTCTCCTGTGAATAAAGCATCTGTGGTGATATTAGCAATTAAGCCTAGATAGTAATGAACCAGAAAATCAGTAGAAAACATCTCTTTAATTTTCTGCAGAGCCACAGTCTGTTCCTCATTCCAATATCATCACTAGCTTTTTTTTTCAAAGGTCTCTTATGGGTTGAGTAAGACTGGCAAAGTTAAGCATAAACCTTCCTATTTCATTCACCTTACCTTCGAAACACTGTACATCATTTATGTACTTTAATGCTGGAAATTCATTAATGGCCCTTATCTTCCATCGATCTAGCATGCTGCCTTGTTCTTAGACAAATTGTTAATACTTCCCTGATTCTTTCTCATGCTCCTTTTTTTATGCTGTGCACCAGGATGTCATTGATGTACGCAAATGGTTCCCTGCTTGCCTTCCAGAATTTATCACTTTGTTCTTTGAGAAAATCACTGGTGCAAAAGTGATTCCAAATGGTAGACAATTGAAATTATACCAACCGCAAAATGTGGCACTGACCGTCGTCAACAATCTTGACTTGTAGACAAGCATTAGCTGCCAGAACCCATTGTTTGCATTCATTTTGTGCTTTAATTTGTCTAGTCCTTTAATTAGCTTTGGAAGTTATTGCTGAAAATTTTATCCCATTTTCATTTTTGAACACTGTATTCATTCTAAGGCACTTGACAGAGCATATTTATTTTTACTCAGTAATAAAGAATTCCAATTCTTCACAACATAGAATGTTTCACTGACATCTTGTCCTTTTTGTGTGAGTTTCATGTGAACTTGCTCAAATGTCTGAGGGTTTGGGTCTAATGGACCTCAGGGTTTTATATTTTTCAGTCCAACTTTCATAGGCATCAAGTATTGCCACCTGTCTGACAGGATTAAAACAGCTGTGTTGAGTTTAAATTCTGTTAAACTTTCCTTCCTTTAGTTTGATTGTCCAGAATATGTTTTGAATGTGTTGAAGATGTTGCTGCCGAAGTTAGATCACAATGTAGTGGTGTTGAAATGATTCTCAGTGGTCTTTCAACCATTTCAAAGAAGGTTTTTAATGAGAGTATGACAAAAAAGTGAAATAACTGGATGATCAGAAGAACGATTATAATTCCTGCAGAGGCTGTATAACTCTGATGTTAGCAAGCCTGTGTGAATAGGTTGTAGAGACCTGAGATGAAATCATGATGGAAATTGACATCAACTCAATCAAGAAATGTTGCAGATCCAATGCAATTAGTGGCACAGAAGATGATCATTTGTAAAATGACAAATCTGATGAAGATATTGAGGATCTATTTGATGATACCAAGCAAGGCGCAAAGTGAAATGTGTTTTTTGGCTTTGAAATTGAGGAAGGTTTTTAAAATAGATGTTAATATACGTTCAGTGCCTGCTCTGCTGATAAGTAGAATTTTTTTTTGTACATTGATAAGCTGCGTGAAAATGTATAAATTTGCCTTTGAGCTTTTGAAATGTCATTGCTGTACGCAAATGGTTCCCTGCTTGCCTTCCAGAATTTATCACTTTGTTCTTTGAGAAAATCACTGGTGCAAAATGAAGTTGATAATAGAATGTATGTGGAAATTGATGTCTGTGTCCATGAAAATAATTATTTATTCATAAATAAAAGTTTCATAATACAACCCTTTTGTTCCATTTGAGCTAATTTTGGAGATGGGGTTGAAAAGAAGAGTCTTCAAAATGACAGTCTTCAAAATAGCAAGGTGATGGCTAAGGATAGATTTTGATCTCTCTAATTTGTAAAGGTTGGCTCCTTCCATTTTGATTAAAAATGTAGCCTTGGAAAGTTGACTTTTACAGGAGTATTATCACTTTCTTACTCAAGCATAGTGTTGAGAATTAAATATTTCAATATCATCATGGAAATAAGGAGCAGCAGGTATTTTTTGCTGGGGACGAGAAGGAAACATTAGGCTTTTCTTGCATGTAATTCCTGGTTTCTCCCTGTAAGATTCTCTCAGAACGACCTTCCCAACAGTTAGCTTTTTGTTTGTTCCTTTTGTGTAAATTGCCAGTCTCCAGCCAACTCTTGCCTATCAGTGTGCTGATGCTGGTTCAGTTGGGCAGCAGACACATGTTACATATTTGGAATCAGCTTGATTCAGCACTGCAGAGCTCAGATTGGTTGCTGCTGCTCTGCCCCAACTCAATCCGACCTCCAGTTAAATTCAGGGATTTATAGTATATCTGTTGTAAAGCAAAGCAATAGACATCACTTAACCAGAGTAATAGGTTGCACTGAAGTGATAAATATTTGAGATAAGTTCACTATTCTGCATTCCTAAATGAAGCATGTGTTACATAATATTTGCAACATTATACCTAGGCTCATCATTCACACGCACTGCAAATACCAACTGAAGTAACATTAAATACCAATTATGCAAACACCACTAACTATGTCAATGAGTGGCAGCAATGTGTTTCATGATTGGTTTGTTTGTTTAGTTAACCCTCAAACATATTAGCTCGACCTCACCAATACAAATGTCTATTTGGGACAGGAAGATTTTGTAGGAGATTCATTATAATATGGTAATGACATTATTGGAGTATGGTGTCCTCTCTGTTTGAGGTAGTGCTCTGCACTCTGCCACCCCACCCGAATGACAGATAAGGGAAATTCCCTAACACAAGCTGAGGATTTTGTTTCCATTGTTATCTTTCTTATTTCCCCTCCTCTAGTGCTTAACTGATACTATTTCTTTGTTTTATTAATTTTTTAGGCACCAGTGCATGATAGGGATACACACATACAAATAAACCAGGCGGCTGAATATTTGCTAAAATGACCAGAAAATAGACTGCAATTAAATACTTGAAAGGATTTAGCATATCAGAAGTTGTTATAGAAGGAACACAGAAAGCTATAGGCAGTGAAAAGTCATTTTCCAGAAGGGTAGGATATTCGGTGTCAATTTACAAATTGGTAATTTAAAAAAAATTGAAATGGTATAAATTGAAGGATTAAAATACATAAAGATCGATAAATCCTTGGGACCTGATCAGGTGCTTGCCAGAACTTTTTGTGAAGCTAGGGAAGAGAATGTTGGGCCCCTTCCTGAGATATTTGTATTATCAATAACCATGTTATTATGAGGTGCTGGAAGACTGAGATTGGCTAATTTGGCACCATTATTTAAGAAAGACTGTTAAAAAAAAAAGCCTGGTAACTACAGACTGGTGAACTTCATTGGTGGGTAAGTTATTGGAGGGAATTCTGAGGGACAGGATTTACATACATTTGGAAAGACAAGGAGTGATTAGTGACATGGCTTTGTGTCTGGGAAATCATGTCTGACAAACTTAATTGAGTTTCTTGAACACGTGACAGAGAGGACTGATGAAGGCAGTGCGGTAGACATTGTCCTTATGGACTTCAGCAAAGTATTTGACAATGTTCCGCATGGTAGACTGGCTAGTAAAGTTCAATCACATGGGATCGATGAGGAGCTAGCCATTTGGATACAAAATTGGCTTGAAGGTAGGAGACAGAAGGTGATGGTGGAGGATTGTTTTTCAAACTGGAGACCTGGGACCAGTGGTATACCAAAAGGATCGGTGCTGGGTCCGCTGCATTTTACATTTATATAAATGATCTGGATGTGAATATAGGAGGCATGGTTAGTAAATTTGCAAATGACACTAAAATTGGTGGTGTAGTGGGCAATGAAGAAGATTATCTCAGAATACAATGGGGCCTTGATCAGACTGGCAAATGGGACGAGATTTGACAAATGGAGTTTAATTCAGATAAATGCGAGGTGCTGCATTTTGGGAAAGCACATCTTAGCAGGACTTATACACTTAATGGTATGGTCTTAGAAAATGTTGCTGAACAAAGAGACCTTGGAGTGCAGGTTCATAGCTCCTTGAAAGTGGAGTCGCAGGTAGATAGGATAGTGAAAAAGACGTTTGGTATGATTTCCTTTATTGGTCAGAGTATTGAGTACAGGAGTCGGGAGGTCATGTTGCGGCTGTACAGGACATTGGTTAGGCCACTGTTGGAATATTGCATGCAATTCTGGTCTCCTTCCTATTGGAAAGATGTTATGAATCTTGAAAGGGTTCAGAAAAGATTTACACGGATATTGCTAGGGTTGGAGGATTTGAGCTATAGGGAAAGGTTGAATAGGCTGGGGCTGTTTTCCCTGGAGCATCAGAGGCTGAGGGGGGACTTTATAGAAGCTTATAAAGTCATAAGGGGCATGGATAGGATAAATAGACAAAGTCTTTTCCCTGGGGTGGATGAGTCCAGAACTAGAGGGCATAGGTTTAGGGTGAGAGGGGCAAGATATGAGAAAGATCTAAGGAGTAATATTTTCACACAGAGGGTGGTGCGCGTATGGAATGAGCTACCCAGAGGAAGTGGTGGAGGCTGGTAAAATTGCAACACTTAACAGGCATCTGGATGAGTATATGAATAGGAAGGGTTTGGAGGGATACGGACCGGGTGCTGGCAGATGGGACTAGATTGGGTTGGGATATCTGGTCGGCATGGATGAGTTGGACCAAAGGGTCTGTTTCCATGCTTTTCATCTCTATGACTCCAATACACTAAACACAGGGTGTTACATTTTGGTAGACAAACTAGAGCAGGAATTATACAGTTAATGGTAGGACAATGGGGAGAACAAAGAAACCTAGGGGTGCAGATGCATAGCTTCTTAAAAGTATGCAAGTGGACAGGGTGTTGTAGAAGGTGTTTGGCGTGCTTGCCTTCATTGGTCAGTGCATTGAGTATAGGAGTAGGGATGCCATGTTGTGGCTTTATAGGACATTGGTGAGACCAATTATGGAATACTGCATTCAATTCTGGTCACCTTTCTTTAGGAAGGATATCATTAAACTTGAGAGGGTGCAGAAAAGATTTACCAAGATGTTGCCAGGACTGTAGGGTTTGAGCTATAGGAAGAGGCTGAAATGACTGGGATTTTCTTTCCTGGAGCATCAGAGGGGTGACCTTATAGAAGTTTATAAAATCATGAGGGGCAAGGATAATGTGAATAGCCAAGGTCTTTTTGTTAGGGTGGGAGAGTACAAAACTAGAGGGGAAAGTTTTAAGAAGGACCTAAGGGGTAACTGTATAATGCAGAGGGTGGAGCATGTATGGAATAAACTGCCAGTGGAAGTGCTAAAGGCTGGTACAAATGCAATATTTAAAAGGCATTTGGTTGGGTATATGAATAGGAATGGTTCAGAGGGATAGGAGACAAATGATGGCAAATGGGACTAGGTCAGATTAGGATAGCTGGTCAGCATGGAGCAGTTGGACCAAAGGATCTGTTTCTGTGCTGTATGACTGTATGATTCTGTGTTTATCTGGAAGAGTTTTTGTTTTAGTCATAGAGTCATATAGCATGAAAACCGACGCTTTGGTCCAACCAGTCCATGCTGAAGCTAATCCCAAACTAAATAGTCCCACCTGCCTGCTCCTGGCCCATATCCCTCCAAATCTTTCCTATTTATGTGTCTATACAAATGTTTTTTAAACATTGTAGTTGTACCTGCATCCATCACTTCCTCAGGAAGTTCATTCCACATGCGCACCACCCTTTGTGTAAAACAATTGCCTCTCATGTCTTTTCTAAATCTCTCTCCTCTCACCTTAAATTGTGCCCCAAGTCTTGAAATCCCCCATCCGAGGGAAAAGATAACTACTGTTTGCTCTACCTTTACTCTCATTATTTTATAAACTTCTATCAGGTCACCTCTCAACTTCCTACACTCCAGTGAAAAAACTCTGAATCTATCCAGCCTTTCTTTATAACACAAACCTTCCATAGCCCAAAAACATCCTTGTAAATCTCTTCTGAACCCTCTCCAGCTTAATAATATCCTTCCTATAACTTGGTGACCGGAACTGGGCACAATATTCCAGAAGAGGCCTCACCAATGTCCTGTACAGCTTCAACATGACTTCACAACAGCTATATTCAAAGGACTAAGCAATGAAGGCAACCCTGCCAAATGCCTTTTTACCCACCCTGTCAATACGTGATTCAAATTTCAAAGAATTATGTATTTGCATCCCTAGGCCCCTCTGTACTGCAACACGACCCATGGCCCTACAATTAATTGTAGAAGCCCTACCCTAGTTTATTGTACCTAAATGCAATACCTCGCATTTATCCTGATTGAACTCCATCTGCCATTTTTCAGCCCATTGACCCATTTGATCAAGATCCCTTTGTAATCTTAGAAAACCTTCCTCACTGTCCACTATGCCACCAATTTTGGTGTCGTTCGCAAACTTCCTAACCATATCTTCTATATTCTCATCCAAATCATTTATATAAATGACAAAGAAAAGAGAACCCAGAACTGATCCCTATGGAATACCGCTGGTTACAGGCTGCCCTTTTCCAGCAACACATTTTCAGCTCTGATCTCCAGCATCTGCAGTCCTCACTTTCTCCTAGAAGATTTTAACCTACTGCGAATCCTCATGCAAGGATGTCTTCCTTGAAGAAGCTCTCTTCCATTCCTGAAGAATGGCTCATGTCCGAAACATCGATTCTCCTGCTCCTTGGATGCTGCCTGACCTGCTGCGCTTTTCCAGCAACACATTTTCAGCTCTGATCTCCAGCATCTGCAGTCCTCACTTTCTCCGAGAAAATTTTAACCTACTGCGAATCCTCATGCAAGGATGTCTTCCTTGAAGAAGCTCTCTTCCATTCCTGAAGAAGAGCTCATGCCCGAAACCTCGATTCTCCTGCTCCTTGGATGCTGCCTGACCTGCTGCGCTTTTCCAGCAACACATTTTCAGCTCTGATCTCCAGCATCTGCAGTCCTCACTTTCTCCTTGAATCTCATGTGACCTAATTCTGAATTGTGTTGACTGTGGTTTGCTATCAACATATCTACAGGCCTGGGATTAACTAATTCCATTGTTTTTTGCTTGATCATTGTTCAATTCTGTATTAGGACTATTGATAGCTGCTTCATATCCATTGGATATGTTGAGTACACAATCAATTAAATTAATAAGATCACTTTAAACTTCATTTTTATTAATGCTATATAAATGCTAATCATTTTATTTCTATATGTAGTATTTTCAACTCATCTATGTACCTATGTTAAATTTTATCTAACATTTATCTGCCCCCTTACATAGTTGTCTCACCTATTTTGTAATTCTTGACTGCTTCCTCATATTCAAAAGTTCAGTAGTATTTGTGAATTTGACTAGTTTTTATTGAACTCTGAACTTAAGTCATTAATGTAAATTAGAAACAGTAGGGATTCCAACACTGAGCCCTACGGCACTCCACTCAGCATTTAGGCACCAACATCATTCCCAGGCTTTACTTTGAATCACTATTGCTTTAAGCTTAGCTTGTAACCTTTTGTGCAGTATTTTGTTGAAAGACTTTTGGAAGTCAAAGTATAGCAATAGGTTTAGCATGTCAGTCAAGCAAAAGCTTCTCCTTTTGATTCTTTGCATTTTTTAAACCAAATTATTAGCATAAAATGTTTACCTATATTCACTCCTGTTTATGCCACATTCATACTCAAGTAGTCTTGTGATGTCAAATGATTGTGATTCTGCAGGAGCACGCTCTGTGTATTGGCTGTGTTTATTATGGATATTCCAATAAAACAAAAGGAAAGAGTTTCTTTTCCACACTTTCAAGAAGTTGCCCACCAATTGAAGTACCATTGAAGCTTTGTTTAGGAGGAAAAACAAAGGCCAATTTTCTCACAACAATATGATAATAAGCAGATAATGGTTTTTTTTATTGGTGTTGATTAAGGATTAGTATTGATTACAACAGAAGAATTGTTTTGATCTTCTTTAAGTTAGAATAGAATAGTAATTTATTGTCACTTAATTTTTACAAAAAAGATAGTGAAAAGTGTTTAAGTCACCATACCATGTCATTATATTAATAATACAAGGCATAGATAAGAAAAGAAATTTAAAAATTAAGACAAAGTCCACCTTTGTTCAATTCACGGCTCCTGGGTTTGGGAAAACACAGTACTGTGCAGAAAGCCTATGAAGCTGCCGCCAAAGAAGAAGACAGCCCTGCCGGGACTCTGAAATACCAGGCCACTGGAATACCAGGCCGCAAGACTCCACAGAATTCCAAAGCTACCCCAAGGACCTACTTCATCACCGATCCTGGCCAGAAGACGTTGCAAAAAGGAATTCTGGATGAGAGAGAAGACTGAAACCTTGTTAAATGTCTCATCTGAAAGTAGGAACTTGAGACACTACCACTCATTCAGGAAATCACAGAAGTGGCAAACTTGATTTTGCAATGTTAATGTTCGTGAATTACAGCCACAAACATCTGACTCCATCGTGAAAGTGTTATCACTAAGCTAAGGTGGACCATCATGTGGTGGTGATATTGGTTCTTAAAAATATGATTGATGGTGCATTGGTTTCTACTGATGGTGTTTCAGCTTCTCTTGTCCTTCTGACTCTTATTATTGCTCCCAAATCGAGTCAGTCTACAACTTTCAAAGAAGGAGGAATAATATTTCTGAAAATGTTATGATAAATGATACACTTGTACAGTTGCAAGTTAGTTGTCACTGATGCACTACTCAAGATTACACAGTCACAGAACTGATACGGGGCAGAAGGCCATACAGTCCCTTGAGTTTGCACTGATTCTCTGAGCATTTTAACTTAGTGTTACTTTTCTGCCTTTTCCCCATAAACCTGCACATTGTTTCTAGTTGAATGATCACCTAATGCCCTCTTGAATGCCTCAGTTGAACACTTCCAGGCAGTGCATTCCATATACTAACTAATTGCTCTGTGCTATAAACCTTTTACCATCCTTTTACTACTGATGTGCTTTGAGAGACTTTGAGATTTTATTTAATGTATGCTGCCTTTTCTTCAATCTAGCGATTTCTACAACATCATCACAATACCCACTATGCCTAGAATTCTTCAGCTTCATTAATCTGTATGATTGCATTAGAATCATAGAGTCCTGCAGCACGGAGATAGGCTCTTTGACCCAAACTTTTCCATGCCAAATGGAATGTCCGTCCATTTCCCTTCTAATCTTTTCCTATCCGTGTAATTGTCCAAATGCCTTTTAAGTGTTGTTAATGTACCCTCCTCAAACACTTCCACTGGCAACTCATTCCATATGCACCCCACCCCTTTTATTCTTTCCCCATTAACCTTAGACCGATGCCCTCTAGTCCTCAATTCTCCAACCCTGGGAAAAAGACTGAAGGCATTCATCCTGTCCATGCCTCTCATGTACTCTGTAAGGTCCCTCATCAGTCTCCAATGCTCTAAAGAAAAAGGTCCTAGCTTGTCCAACCTCTCCCTACAACACAGATCATTGAGTCCAGGCAACGTCCTCGTAAATTTCCAGTTTAATAACATCCTTCCTATAAAAGGTGACCAAAGCTGAACACAATTCTCCAAGTGTGGCCTCACCAATGTGCTGTATAACTGCAACATAACTTCCCAACTTCTAATGTCAATGCCATGACTGATGAAGGTCAGTGTGCCAAAAGCCTTCTTCACTGCGCTGTCTACCTGTGACTCCACTTTCAGAGAACCATGCACCTGAACTCCAAGATCCTTCTGCTCCACTACACTCCTTAAGGCCCTACCATTCATCATGAAACTCCTACCTTGATTTGACTTTCCAAAATGCAAGACCTCATACTTATCTATATTAAAATCCATTTGCCATTTTTCGGCCCAATTCCCCAGCTGATCAAACTCCTGCTGCAATTTCTGACAACCTTCCTCACTGTCCACAATACTGCCTATTTTAGTGTCATCAGTAAACCTACTAATTATGCCTTGTACATTCCCATATTGATATTGATAACAAACAGTAATGGGCCCAGTAGCAGCACAGTGTACAAAGCTTTCAACCGCTCCTTGTTTTGTCCCTATAATCAACCCGGGGAACCTCCTCTGAACTGCCTCCAGTGCCATCACATCCTTCCTCAATGAAGGAGACCAAAACTGGAAACAATATTCCAGGTGTGGTCTCACCAGTGCCTTATATAATTGTAACAACTATAAAATATGAGACAGAATCAGTCTTTGCCAACATCAAATCACCAATTTACTTTGCCATTCTGATCTGCTGCCATCAAATATTAAAATGATGAAATTCTCTCTTGAAGTCAGTGGAAGACTTATTGAAATTGAAGCACTTCATTATACATTAGGTACTTTTAGAGATCCTACCAATGAAACATTGGGCTGAATAATACTGTGGAAATAGCAATCAAAGTAAAAATACATATGTGTGCATTGACTGGCAACTTGCAATGATTGCATTTTTAAACATAGGAATTAAAGTGTTGCTGTTTGAATTGTCTTGCTTTTGCTATACTATAACAATTCCTTGTGACTTACAGTTAATATTGAAAAGAATGTGAACTTGTGGTACTTCTCTATTAAATAGCTGCTAAACAGGTCTGAAAATATTAGAGTTTGTCTATTTTAAGTATATGTTTGGTGTGTTAAATCTTGCTCTGCTGAACCACCATTCTGGTACTAAAGCGGTTGGAATTTCTTTTCCTTTAATCTTTTCTCCACTCTGTCATCCTCTCTCTCGCGCTCTCTCTACATTCCGCTTTTCCTCATTTTATTTTTAGTATTGAAATAGTTATTTGATATTGAATTTATTAATCTGACTGGCATTTCCCATTTCAAAGTCTGTGCATCTCAGTAATGATATTTCAAGGTGATAGATTTAAGGAGAAATACAATTATTTGCCCTGCTTGCACAGGTCCAGATATCCTGTTGGGCTTGCAGTGTCCAGGTGGCCTAGCTATATATGTAGTGCTGATAGAATTTCCAGTGAGAATCAAAACATTGCAGATGTAGTTCCATGTCAAAATGTTCTGTGACTGTGAGGAGAACCTGCCTTCAGAGGTCGCAGGTTAGGTAGGTGAATTGGCAAGCTGCTGCAGTACATCCAGTATATGGGGCACTGTGCTGGTGGATGACTTGCTGATTAAACAGGGTGCCTTGTCCTGGTTGTATCAACTTTGAGTGTTGTTCATATTGTGCTCATCCTGGCCAATGAAAAGTATTCTATTCCAATTCTGAAGTCTAACTTGTAGGTGATGGACAAGATTTGAGAATCAGAAATGTTACTTGCTGCAGAATTCTCAGCTTCTGACCTGCTCTTGAAAGCACTGTATTTATATGGTGAGTCTAGTTCAGATTCAGGTAAATGGTAACTCCCAGGGTGTTTATTCTTTAGTGATGTTGAACAGGAGGTTCAGTGATGGACTGCTTCAGTATTTGAGGAACTGTAAATGGTACTGAACATTGTACAATCATCAGCAAACATCCCCACTCCTCAGCTTATGATGGAAGAAACCCCAATAGTGAAGCAACCAAAGATTGTTGGGCCTAGGACACTACGCTGAGGAAATCATACAGCAAGATTCTGGGACTGAGATGACTGACCTTCAATAACAACAACCATCTTCCTTTGTGTCCAACCAGCAAAGAATTTTCCCTTGATTTGCATTGATTACAGTTTTGATAAGGCTCTTTGATGCCACAGTCAATTAAGTTGTACCGTAAAGTTAAAGGCAGTTCTTCACATCCATATTTGAATTCAGCTTTATTGTGCATATTTGGTCAAGGATTCAATAATGTCAGAATCTGAGTCACTCTGGCAAACCTCAAACTGAGCATCAATGAGCAGGTTGCTGCAGTGTAGTGTGTTGAATCTGTATTATTTAGGACCCCCTCCCATCATTTTACTGGTGATTGGCTGGGTTGGATTTGTGTTGCTGGAAAAGCGCAGCAGGTCAGGCAGCATCAAAGGAGCAGGAGAATCGACGTTTCGGGCATAAGCCCTTCTTCAGGAATGAAGATGAAGAAGGGCTTATGCCCAAAACGTCGATTCTCCTGTTCCTTTGATGCTGCCTGACCTGCTGCGCTTTTCCAGCAACACATTTTTAAACTCTGATCTCCAGCATCTGCAGTCCTCACTTTCTCCTGGGTTGGATTTGTCCTGCCTTTTGTGGACAGGACATAACTGGGTAAGCTTTCATATTTCTGCGTAGATGCAAGCTCTGAAAAAGGATGGCTAGAGCCATTGCAAGTTCTGGAATGTAAGTCTTCAATACTATCACTGAAATGTTTCCAGGGTCCATAGATTTTGTAGTATTGAGTGCCTTGGGCAGTTTCTTAATATCACTGAACTGAAGTGAGCCAGTTGCTGTCTGGCATCCGTGATGTTGATGGATATTAGCCCATTCTGCAAGAGCACAGAAGCTAATGCTAACAGTTTGAGCATAACAAGATTCCACAAGCAGCAGTGAGATGAATGGCTAATTAGTGTTGTTTTTGTAGATATTATTTGCAAATAGGGGTAAAAATCTCCAAAAGACATTTGCTTATGTACTGTGCATTAGGTTATATAGAAAGGGAAGTCTCACTGAACTATTTAACTTATTGAATCACACTTAGAATACAATGAACAGTTTTGGACTCAAATTGTTTTTTGTCTAAGGAAAGATGTGCTGATATTGGAGGCAGTCCAGAAAATACTCACTAGATCAATTCTGGGTGCAGAGGGATTTTCTCAAGAGGACAGTTTTACTTATTGGAGTTTAGAAGAATGAGAGGCGTCCTTATTGAAACATATAAGGTTCTTAGTGGAATTGACAGGGTAGATACTGAGAGAAACAAAAACAGAAATTGCTGGAAAAGCTCAAGAGGCCTGACAGCATCTGTGGCGAGAAATCAGATTTAACTTTCTGGTTCAGAGACTCTTCTTCAGAACTGAGCAAGTGGCTGTTCTGGGGAAGGGTCACTGGATCCGAAAAGTTAACTTTGATTTCTCTCTACAGATGCTGCCAGATCTCTTGAGCTTTTCCAGCAATTTCTGTTTTCATTTCTGATTTCCATCATCCACAGTTCTTTCAGTTGTTATTTAGATGTTGAGAGGCTGTTTATCTTTGTGGGAGAGTTTAGGACCAGAGGGCGTAATCTCAGAAAAATGGGTTGCCCAGTTACAACACAGATGACGAGGAATTTCTTTTCTCAAAGGGTAGTAAATGTTTGGAATTCTTTACCACAGAGGACTGTTGACATTTGGGTCATTAAGTATATTCAAGGTTGATATTTACAGATTATTATCATAAGTGAAT
Source organism: Chiloscyllium plagiosum (assembly GCF_004010195.1). Classification (NCBI taxonomy): domain Eukaryota; kingdom Metazoa; phylum Chordata; class Chondrichthyes; order Orectolobiformes; family Hemiscylliidae; genus Chiloscyllium; species Chiloscyllium plagiosum. Next base: position 67,703,134 of record NC_057712.1, on the reverse strand, counting down.
CCAGAATTATGAGGACAAGGAATGGAAATGGAGTTCAGGATTAATAGATCAACATAATCTCATTGAATGAGACTCAAAGGGCTGAATAGCCTACTATGCGTTTCACTTGTAGATTCCTACTGTTTTTTTGAACAGTGGTCAGCGACCTCTCCAAATCGGTGGATGTTAAAAGGTTTTCATGTTTGCGGTACCAATGTGCTGTTCTTCGAGCACACAGGATCTATAACACTGAGTGGTGCTCAAACAATTTCTCTAATTATGTCAAAAATATTGCAAAATGAACTATTCATATACTGATAGAATTCTTCAAAATGCTATTGCTACTTCTGCTAGATTTACTAGTTATGTTAAAATATGTTTTGTTTCTCTATTTATCTTGAATACTAATAATTTGTTTGATTAACTTATAAGGTCATTTCTTGTTTCACAAGTTAATCAGTTTATACATTATTTCATGATTTCTTAAAGCAGTACTCTGCAGTGGAATTTTAGCTGTGCAAGTAAAATTACTTTCTTCTTCTTAAAGTATGACTAATAGTCATGTATCTATGGATCTTTTGGCTTTTTCTTTTACAAGATGTGTGATTTATGTCCTTGCTGCCGTGGTTGCCACTGTAATTCGATTGATTGCTGTTTTTGTCAGGATTATGAAAGAGAGTTAGGGTCCAGGTCAATTCTTAAACCTTTTGTGGACTCAATAGCCTTGAGTCAAGAGACAGAGCTGCCACTGATCCTCAAATAAGAGGTCTAATGCAGTAACACAGTAGTTTTCTCAGATGGAATGCTTGCTAACTCCTCCAGTAAATCAACAGAGATGTAGAAAGAGGAAAAGAAACCAAAAGAAAGCATTATATAGATGTCACGTTTCATGTCAGGAAGAATGATATCTCCTGGAATTATCAAATGAAACATTAGTTTCTTTTTTAGGAAATCAAATTGATTTTCATCACATAAATGATATATCTTAGTTTCAATATTAAACAGAAATGTAGCAAATGCTAAACCAGATTAATTTACTTGAAACATCTGTGCTGCTTTATTTAAATGTAAACTTGATCTAACACTGTGCCAATAAGTCAGAGCTTTCACAGTGCATTGGTTACTAACAGACCAGTATACTTAATTGGTGAAACTGTCTTTTGCTTTTGAAACCTATTGAATCACTTAGTTATTTTCATGCAGACATTTAATTTTACCTATGGCAACATGTTACCTTGCAAATGTTGATGGAAAAGATGACCTTGTACAAATAATTTGTTGATGAAATGTTTTACTATCTCACATGCAGGATTACTAATATTCCTAGCCTAAGACGACGACACAATTCCTTTTGTAAATCTGGAGTCAGCTTATCCCTATTTCTTGCTATATTTTAACTACGTTCTGCATTGAAACAAATTTATATCTGGAAGTCAGAGTCTTCTGAAAGAGGTACCTATTTTTATCAATGTTAAAGTTCTACAATAAACAGGTTCTATCCACAGGTACAGTTCTCATCCAAATATTGTGAAGATTTGGAGATGCCGGTGTTGGACTGGGGTGTACAAAGTTAAAAATCACACAACACCAGGTTAAAGTCCAACAGGTTTAATTGGAAGCACACTAGCTTTCGGAGTGATGCTCCTTTAGAAAGGAGAAGCATTCTCAGTAGCATAGAACTTACATATTGCTGAAAACATGAGACATGCTAACAAATAATTTCATTTATCACGGATCTCAGGTGACTCTCAAGAATACCAAATTCAAAGTGAACAAGGAGAGGGTGAAGATTTGTTAGCACCCTCAGATTACAACAGGATCTTGATCAGATGGGCCAATGGGCTGAGAAGTGGCAGATGGAATTTAATTCAGAAAAATGCGAGGTGCTGCATTTTGGGAAAGCAAATCTTAGCAGGACTTAATGGTAAGGTCCTAGGGAGTGTTGCTGAACATAGAGACCTTGGAGTGCAGGTTCATAGCTCCTTGAAAATGGAGTCACAAGTAGATAGAATAGTGAAGACAGCATTTGGTATGCTATCTTTTATTGGTCAGAGTATTGAGTACAGGAGTTGGGAGGTCATGTTGCAGCTGTACAGGACATTGGTTAGGCCACTGTTGGAATATTGTGTGCAATTCTGGTCTCCTTCCTATTGGAAAGATGTTGTGAAACTTGAAAGGGTTCAGAAAAGATTTACAAGGATGTTTCCAGGGTTGGAGGATTTGACCTATAGGGAGAGGCTAAACAGGCTGGGGCAGTTTTCCCTGAAGCGTCAGAGGCTGAGGGGTGACCTTATAGAGGTTTACAAAATTATGAGGGGCATGGATAGGGTAAATAGACAAAGTCTTTTCCCTGGGGTCAGGCAGTCCAGAACTAGAGGGCATAGGTTTAGGGTGAGAGGGCAAAGATATAGAAGAGACCTATGGGGCAGCTTTTTCATGCAGAGGGTGGTGCGTGTATGGAATGAGCTGCCAGAGGAAGTGGTGGAGGCTGGTCCAATTGCAACATTTAAGAGGCATTTGGATGGATATATGAATAGGAAGGGTTTGGGGGGGATATGGGCCAGGTGCTGGCAGGTGGGACTAGATCAGATTGGTATATCTGGTCGGCATAGACAGGTTGGACCGAAGGGTCTGTCTCCATGCTGTACATCTCTATGACTCAATGGCTCTATGTGGATTCTGATTGATGGTGAGAGCAGGGCCTAGGAGATATCACAGAGTTGTTACAGCACAGAAGACCATTTGGTCCATCATGGCTGCAGCAGCTATTCAAATGGACATTATTACTTAGTTCCAATTTCCTGCTTTTTCCCTAGACCCTGGCACACGGTCTCAATCCAAGTCATCATTCGATGCCCTCTTGAATGCCTCAATTGAATCTGCTTCCATTATAAATCCAGACAGTGCATTCCAAACCTTAGATTGAAAAGGATTTTTCTCATATCGCTTTAAATCAAGGCCCTCTCATTCTTGTTCCTTTTCTGAGTGGTGACAGCTTCTCTGCATCTACTCTATTCAGCCTGCTCATGATTTTGAAAATTTCTATCAAATGGTCTCTCAGCTTTCTTAAGTCCAAGGAAAATAGTCTCAACCTCTTCAATCTATCCTCATGACCAAAGTTCATTATTGCAGGAACATGTCGCATAAATCACTTCCCGGATGGCACGATGACTCAGTGATTAGCACTGCTGCCTCACAGTGCCAGGAGCCCAGTTTCAATTCCACCCTCAGGTTACTGTTGTGTGGAGTGTGCACATTCTCCCTGAGTCTGCATGGGTTTCTGGGTGCTCCAGTTCCCTCCACAGTCCAGAGGCATGCAGGTTAGGTGGATTGGCTGTGCTAAATTGCCCATAGTGTCTAGGGATGTGCAGTCTAGGTTGATCAACCGTGGGAAATGCAGGGATTCTAAGTGGGATGCTTTTTGGAGGTCAGTGTGGACTTAATGGGCCAAATGGAGGGATTTTGTCATTATATAAGCCTGCACTCTTTCCAATATATTCATATCTTTCCTATAATGTGGCACCAACAACCGTATGTAATACTTCAGCAAAGATCTAACTGGCACCTTATACAAGTTCAACATTGCCTCCTTCCCCTTTTACATCATGTTCATATTAAGAAAAGTGAGGACATTGTATGCCTTATTTATCGCTTTCCCTACCTTTCCTGCCAGCTTCAATAATCTGTGCACCTCTGCTCCTGCACCTCCTCTTCAGAACTGTGTCCGTAAAGCTAAATTTAACTCCAATTTGCAGGCTCAATTAATACAGATTCAGACAAGGGCTGCGCATTTAGATTGCCATGAGGTAATAACATGGCCGAAAAATATTTTTTGTGATTTGGTTCTGCTGAATGCAAGAAGAAAAGCTTTGAGATCATGACTATTTTTTCAGCAATAAGCATATTTGAGAACAATTCACCTAAAGTCCCTGAAACAGTTCATTACTCCTCATTTAAACTATTGTTAAAGGAGTTTGTGCAGGAGTCCATGACCAGTCAAAGTCATATGAGCTGACTGTTTGCTCTTGTTGCAGGGAAAATCAAGTCTTCCCTTAAATATTAGGTGACTTATTTTATCAAGAGCAGCAGAAAGGTTTCCCCTTGTATATAATTCAGGAACAAAAAGTTATACATTTGACTTTCTTTTCTGTTGTTATCTTATTAATTTTCTTCTCTTAGACTCATTGGTTCCTTGTTGGCATTCAGTCCCACAGATGGAAACCACTTTCTTTTCCCGTACTTAAGTGACTATCATTTGCGTGTAAGCCTCGACAGTAAGTGCTTGGCAGACTATGTTATCATAGAGTACAATTAGGCTCAGCTGTCTGACATTCTGAATATCTTGAAAGCTGTTAACTCTGAACACATATTTTCTGTAAACACTTCAATTTTTGGTTGTGAAATTTACTTTGAACATAAATCTTACCAGTCAACATGTGGGTGATGATAAATGGAATATGACAAACACAATAGCAACATTTCTGAGGTCATATCCCTCAACTATACTTCTGAAGCTTTGAAATGCATAGCATTCTCCTGTTGTATTTCATTTGACAGTAGAATTGTTTTTTTTTTGCAAAACATAGTCTAAAATTCCACTGTTGCAAAATTCACATTTCAACAGGATAGGTCTGCCGATTTTGAATGAACTCAATGTTGAATTTTCATTCATTTAATGCTTTTAATTCTGTAAAATGCTATTAAGCACTTTATCAGAACCTATTCAGTCAGGAATTTAAAACAAAAACTGAAATTACTGGAGAAACTCTGTAGGTCTGGCGGCAACTGTGGAGAGAAAGCAGAGGTAATGTGTTGAGTCTAGTGACCCCTCGTCAGAACTAGCATTTGAAAGGTAGGCAGCATGTCATGGCAGAACAGTCAAGGGGTGGATACGTTAGCGTATGTCACCATGCTCCTTCAATGTCATGCCAACAGCATGTGCCAGGAGCTTATGTGGAAAATGCACTGCACATGCTGCACCAGGGAAACCATGTCCTTCCAATCCAGGGATTGAGACATAGTTAGTAAGGCAGCTTCAGTCCAACCTATCCAGCGAATACAGATAAGCCAGTCAGGAAGCTGTAGAGTCATCAGAATGCGGTCTAGGCCACTCTCAGTTAGAGTTGCACTCACAGGTCAGTCCAGGATGAGGCTTTTGGCTCTAAATGTTGGAGTGAGGGGGAATTATCGGAGAACACAATATGGTGTTGGGGAAGGTGGGAAACTCAAATCAGGGGATTGGATGTATTATGCTGAGACATCTTGCAATGCAGTGGTAAAGTCCATAACCCTAGATTAGGTTCAAGTCCCACCTCCTTCAGAGTGTAACGACATCTCTGAACAGGTTGTTTAGAAAAGTGGGTTAAATTTTTAAAAATTTATACTGGAATACAGAGGGACTAATGAAGAGGCTGCTGCTTAACTATGAAATGGTAGCCACATAACCGGTACTAAACATAAAATAATAGTTAATCAGACATGTGATGATTGAAAGTGCTTATATATTTATAGATGTAACATAACATTTACAATGATATGCCATCTATGTGCCCTCAGAAAATGACTTTCATCCTCTACCTCCCAATATGTTCAGGTACAATCCTCGGGTCAGCTCTTGGGCCAGAGGGAGCTGACTTTGTAGTGGAGCCTGTTGACCAGATAAATTTAGGTAGCCAGCCCTGGGGCCATTTGTGGCTAGTGGGTGCAGACATACTGAGCATGTACTGCCCAGATGCAGGTTCACCTTCATTGACGACAGTGTCTCTTCTATAGAATTGGAGATCTTGGCCAGGGAAGAGGTGCATGTGCAGGGAACATTGACAGTGTCCTGAGGCGGAACTTATGATGGCCTGAGTATGCTTCCTCCTCCACCTGGGTGCCTTCAGGTACCACCCTGTCTGATTGAGAGGAACGGGCAAAGGGATTGAGATCAAAGTCCCCCAAACCCTCTCACTGATTTAGAATCTGAGAATTCCTACAGTGCAGAAAGAGGCCATTCAGCTCATCAAGTCTGCAGCAACTTCTGAAGGGCATTCCACCTGGGCGGCATGGTGGCTCAGTGGTTACCCCTGCTGCCTCACAGTGCCAGGGACTTGGGTTCTATTCCAGCCTCAGATGACTGCCTGTGTGGAGTTTGCACATTCTCCCTTTGTCTGTGTGGGTTTCCTCATGGTGTTCCAGTTTCCTCTCACAATCCAAAGATGTGCAAATCAGGTGAATTGGCCAGGCTAAATTGCTCATTGTGTTACATTCATTAGTCAGAGGGAAATGGGTTTGGGTGGGTGACTCTTCAAAGGGTCAGTGTGGACTTGTTGAGCCAAATGGCCTGTTTCCACACTGTAGGGAATTTAATCCAACCCCCATCCCAATAGCCCTATTTTTTACAATGGCTGACTGTGCAAGGAAACCAAGCACCCAGAGGAAACCTATGCAGACATGGGGAGAATGTGCAAACTTTATAGTCACCCAAGGCTAGCATCAAACCTGGATCTCTGGTGCTGTGAGGAAGCAGTGCTAACGACTGTGCCACTGTACCGCCCCACTGATGCTGAGCACTGATGGCTAAAACAATGAAGTGCAAGTCATTGTGAATTTCCAGCAGCCACTGAATGTTCTGCTGGATCTGGATCTCTGTGACAGCCATTAGCCTGATAATATAAACAGCCAGATGAAGACTTGCTGGAGCCAGCATAGGACAGATGATGTTAGTGCTCTCCTCCAACCTTCAGTCCAGTTAAACACAACCTCTCTTTGACAAAAACTGTGTTGGTTCAACTTGATTACCTTGAACTTATCCAAGTGCCCTGTTATAATGTTTTTAATAATAACTTTGAACATTTTCCCAATGATAGATGTTTCTGCTTTCTGCTTCCCTGCCTTTTTGAATAATGAGTTACATTAGCAATTTTCCAATTTAAAGGAACCTTCCATTAATTTAATTATTTTTGGAAAATTGAAACCAAGACATTAACTATTTCACTGGCTACATTTTTAAGACTCTAGGATGAAATCCATCTGGACCTGGGTACTTGTCAACTCGCAGCTTGAACGATTTACTCACTACTACTTCCCCAATAATTGGAACTGTTTTGAATTTCTCCTTCCCTTTCAATTCTGAATACCCATCCCTTCCACAATAACCTTTCACTACCTGGCTTATCAAGATTTTATTGACCTTTGCTTTCAACATATTTGTTAGGGACCAGACCAAACACCTTTCAAAAATACCTTTCATCCTAGATTTAGCCTAAACTCTAATTTTTATCTCATTTAAAGGCAAGTGTAAGATATTGTGCTCCAGATGCAATTCGATTGGACATGCTACTCAGCTTTTAGCAAAACATACTTTCTTCTTACCGCTAGTTAAAACACAAACAAAGGAAAGAAGAATTGGTCTGACTATCACTCTATTGCAAAACTTAACAGAGTAACAGATTACTTAACTACTAAACAGCAATTTTTCTATTTTTGTGCCATTTCATAAACACACCCTTGGCAAAGGCAAATTCAGTAAAATAGATTGTCTCATGTGCAATGTTTCTCCAGTCCAAGAGAAAAGACAGTTAAGAGAAAATGTTGATAGAGAAGGAAAGAACTCTGGTTTTTGTTGTAGCAGGAAAAGATGTATGGCAGCTCCCCAACAGCTACTGAAAACTAAACTAAATATCTCTAGTTCTGTGGGACCCTGATTCCACCCATTTATGCTGCTTCTATTGTTCCAATTTTAAAAAAAGTAACCTCACAAACTGTTTACTTCATTGGCTTTGAATAGACAGGTTGGTACCTATGGCTCAAAACCTCTCTTCAAAACAAAAAGAACAGGACAGAATATATCTCTTAAAGCCATATAACATCACATACTAAAATAAAATATTTTTATCACTTTTCAAGAAGGAAAGTTACAAAGATTTATTACCCTCTGTAAGAAAATAAAATGCTCCACATCTCTGCCTCCCAGCAGAAGAAGTAACTTTACCAACATACATCCTGGGTAGGCCTTTCAAGATCTATGTTTCAGTCATTTCACTTCTTACTTTTCTATGTTGCAGCACATACAAGCCAAACCAGTCCAACCATTCCTCATAAAAAAAACCTGCCCAGTCAAAATTTTAATCTGGTAAACCATCTCTGAACTGGTTTCAATAATGTTACATTCTTTCTCAAATAAGGAGATCAATACTGTGCACAGTAATCTAGGTGTGGTCTCATTAATGCCCTGCAGAGTTGAAACATGATCACATTAATTTTGTCTTCTGTTCCCCTCACTATAAGCAGGAACATTCCATTAGCTTTACAAATTGCTTGTTGTATCTGCATATTAACATCCTGTAACCCATCAACTAGAACATTTATATCCATTTGCATTCCCTCACAATTTAAATAAGAGTCATAGAGTCATACAGCACGGAATTAGACACTTTGGTCCAACTAGTTCATGCCGACCATGCTCCCAAACTGAATTAATCCCACTGGCCTGCATTTGGCCCATATCCCCCTGACCTTTTCTTATTTATGTGCCTATCCAAATGAATTATAATTGTTGTAACTGTACCTGCATCAATCACACCTTCTGGCAGTTTATTCTACGCACCAATCCGCTCTCTGTAAAAAGTTGCTTCTTTTGTCCTTTTTAAATATTTCTCCTCTCATCTTAAAAGTGTGCCCCTTAGTTTTGAATGCCCCCTTTATGGAAAATATCTTTGGCTTTCACTTTATCTATGGCCCTCATGATTGTATAAATCTCCATAAGGTCACCCCTTAATCTCCTACACACCAGTGAAAAAATGTCCTAGCTGATTTTTATAACTTAAACCCTCCATCCCTGGCAATGTCATTGTAAATCTTTTCTGAACCCTCTCCAATTTAATAATATCCTTCTTATAACAGGGTGACCAGAATCTCACATAGTACTGCAGAAAAGGCCTCACCAATGTCCTGCACAACCTCAACATTATGTCTTGACTCCAATACTCAAATGTAGGAGCATTGAAGGCAAGCATGCTAAATGCCTTCTTAACCACCTTGTCTACCTGCGATGCAAATTTCAGAGAATTATGAACCTGAACCCTAGGTATCTCTGTTCAACTTTACCACCCAAGGTCCTACCATTAATTGTATTAGTCTTGCCCTTATTTATTTTACCAAAGTGGAATACCTCGCATTTATCTAAACTAAGCTCCACCTGCCACTTCTCAGCTCATTGACCCAGTTGATCAAGGTCTCTGTATTCTTAGATAACTTTCTACATACTATACCACCATGTGTACTGTATTCTCAACCAAATTATTTATATAAATGACAAACAGAAGCAGATACAGTTTCATTTTTTATTCTTCCCACCAAAATAGGCAATTTCATATTTTCCCAAATTATATTCTGCTTGCTGGATCTTTTCCTATCAGTCAATCTATCTATATGCATTTGTAGCCTTGCAATGCCCTCTTCACACACAGGACTGTTCTGATGAACTTCAATGGATCAAAAGAAGAAACAGAGTTTATAAAGCAACTGTCTCTGAAAGATTATTGTTTAGTTGGTATCATTAAAAGGTGTACACCCACTTACCAAATGGGCAAGGTGAGAGAACAGTTTTGGCATCAAGATCAATCACCTGAGACTTTCTCATAGACTGTAATCTGTCTATCACATCACAGTAATTTGTACCAAGTCGCTACCGTGCTATAAACAACATCTTGTTTAAAACACAAGTTTTTTCACGTTAGACTACCAAGTGGCTTCCTCCACCAAATTAGAGCAAGCAGATCATGTAGATCGCACCATGTGAGATAGTGGGAAAAATTCTACCCTATTGTGTATAATAGTACAGTGAGCTCACTCAACAAGGTGAGCAGTTGTGTAGATTGTTGTATAGGTGGTTGATGTGGTGAATATGGATTCCAAAAATCAGTTGGTATAATAGACTTAAAAGTGAAAACAAAAAGTACTCGCAATCACAATTGGTCAGGCAACATCCATGGAGTGAAACCAAGCTAATGGTTCGACTCCAGATGACTCTTCATCGGAGCTGACGTGAAGTGTGGAGGGGGCGGTATTTATGTTATAGTAGGGGACAGGGAGTTGGGGGTGCAGATGTTGGAGTGCAGGGGAAGAAAAAGGATGTCGATAGTTCAGATTAAGTGATCAGAATGTGAGAATTGCAGAACAATGGTGTGTCGAACTGCCAGACTGGGAAGAACAGACAGCAGACTGGATGAGCACTTTGTCAAATTCTTCTGGTCCATGTGCAAGCATGACCCCAACTTACCCGTAGCCACTCATTTTAACACAGCATCGTGCTTGCATACCCACTTCTCTGTCCTTAGCATGCTGCAGTGCTCAGGCAAATCACAGCACAAACTGGAGGAGCATCATCTCATATTTTAATTAGGCACTCTGCAACCTTCTTAACATTGAATTCTGCATCTTTGAACTGTGAACACATTCCTTCCTTTCTTTTAGCTTTGCTTGTTACATTCTCTGTCACTATGTCCTCTCTCGCTTCGCCCCACTCCAATGGGATTGTCTGTTTTTTCTGCCATTCTCAAATTCTGATCACTTCATCTGAACTATCAACATCCTTTCTCCCTCAGCACTCCAAACACCCCCACCCTCCACTGTAGCATAAATGCCGTTCCCCCCACACTTCGCGTCAGTTCTGATGAAGACTCATCTGGACTCGAAATGTTAGCTTGCTTTCCCCTCATGGATTCTGCCTGACCCATTCTGATCTCCAGCATTTTTTGTTTTCAGTACAGATTCCAGTATCTGTAGTAATTTGCTCTTAGACTTAAAAGTGAGGTTAGAGCTCGTGGAATAAAAAGGAGAGTAGCAATGTGATGACAAATTTGGTTGAGGGAGGAACATGGATATGGTCATGAACCATTACTTCCCAGACGTGTGCTTTTTCCAGTGGCACACTCTATCTGCTTTGCAGTCCTCATGACCTCCTAGGCACTGGAGGCTATCAACAACAGAATTATACTCAGATACAATCTGAAACGTTATTCTCTAGCAAATTGTCCACTCACCCTGTTACCAGAAAGCTAAGGGATCATCCCTGATTCAAAGAAGAGTGCAGAAAAGCATGCCAGGAGCAACACCAGGCATACATCATATGTATGAGAAACATATGTATAATGAGGTTTTGTAAGTATTGGTGTTAGGACCTGGTCTTAGAGTTAGGGCCTCTGATTTTCATGATGTGTCATTAATCACATGAGAACAATGCATGGGGCATGGATTCAATATTGGTGAAACACTGTGAACTGTGAGGAGGGTAGTGATAAACTTCTAAAGGACAGACACAGGTTGATGATAGGGTGCATAAGCGAGGATTAAAATTTACTGCAGAGAATTTATTTTGATAAGCAAAATTAGGTGGGGCAATGTGCAATAAAGGTTACAATTCCAAAGTGGGTACATGGACAGAGCAATATGAAGTATATATGTATAAATTATTGAAGAGTACTGACCAGGTTGAGACATAGAGCATCATTAGATTTATAATTAGAGACATTGAATACAATAGCAAGGATATTATGATAAATTTGTTTAATACAGTGGTTTGACCTCAGTTGGAGGATCAGATCCAATTTCTGGCATTATAATTTAGAAGGGATATGATGATATAGTCATGAGAATGGTTCCAAGGGTTGATTGGAGAAGCTGGGACTACTCTTGTTAGAGAAGAGAAGATTCAGTGAAGATTTAATAGAAGTGTACAAATCATGAAGGGTTTGAACAGCCCTGTTTTCACATTGAGGATACCTTCCATCATGTTGTGTGGCATGACCACCATGCTAAGAGATTTTGAAGAGATCTAGTAATTCAAAATTGGGCAATCACAAGGCATTGTCAATGAGTCCTGATGAAGGGTTAAGCCCGAAACATTGACTTGCTTGGTCCTCAGATGCTGCCCGACCTGCTGGGCTTTTTCCAGTGGCACACTCTATCTGCTTTGCAGTCCTAATGACCTCCTAGGCACTGTAGGCTATCAACAATAGAATTATACTCAGATACAATCTGAAACGTTATTCTCTAGCAAATTGTCCACTCACCCTGTTACCAGAAAGCTAAGGGATCATCCCTGATTCAAAGAAGAGTGCAGAAAATCATGCCAGGAGCAACACCAGGCATACATCAAACTGATGTGCCGACATGGTGAAGCTACAAAGCAGGACAACTTGTGTGCCAAACTGTATCAGCAACAAAAGATAGTCAGAGCAAAGTGGCTCCACAACCAAAGGGTCATGTTCAACCTCTGTAGTCCTGCCACATCCAGTTACAAATGGTGGTGGATAATCAAACTGATAATTAAATACTTAAGTGTGCTGGAGGAGGAATCTGTACAAATCTCTCCATTCTCAAAGGTGATGATGGCCCAAAACATCAGTGCAAAAGATAAATCTGAAATATTTACATCCATTTGCAGGCAGAAGTTTCAATTGGCTAATCCAATTCAGCTTCCTACAGAGGTCGTCATCATCACAGATGTCAATCTTCAGCAAATCTGATCCACGCCATGTGATATCAAGAAATGCCTGTAGACTCTTGACGCTGCAAAAGAAATGGACTCCATCAACATTCCAGCAATAGTTCTGAAGACTTGTGATCTATGACTTGCCACTCCTCTAGCCAAGCTATTTTGGTACAGCTACAACACTGGTATCTAACCAACAGTGTGGACAATTGTCAGAGTATGTCCTGTACAGAAACAAAATGACAAACCTAACCTGGCCAATTACGGCCCCATCAGTCAACTCTTATCATCATTAAATTGATGTAAGGTGTCATCAGTAGTTCTATGAAGGAGCACTTGCTCAGCAATAACCTGCTTAGTGAGGCCCAGTTTGTATTCCATCAAGGGCACTCAGCTCCTGACCTCAATTACAGCCTTTGTTCAAACATGGTCAAAAAGCTGAATTTGAGAGGTGAGGTGAAGGTGACAGCCTTTGCTTTCAAAGTGGCATTCAACTGAGTGTGGCATCTTGGAGCCTGAGCAAAACTGGAAGTTATTAGGGACAAACTTTCTCCTGGTTGGACTCATACCTGACACATAAGAGAATGGTTGTGGTCAGATTCTCAGCTCGAGGACACCTCTGCAGGGGTTCCTCAGGATAGTTAGTGTCCCAGATCCAACCATCTTCCGCTGCTTCATCAATCACCTTCCCTCCATCATAAGGTCAGAAGTGGGGATTTTTGCTGATGAATGCATAATATTCAGCACCATTCACAATTCCTCAGAAGCAGTTCATGTTCAAATGCAACAAGATCTGGGCAATATCCAGGCTTGGGCTGACAAGTAGCAAGTAACATTTATGCCACACTAATGCCAGGCAATGACGATCTCCAATAAGAGAAAATCTAACCACTACCCCTTGACCTTCAGTGGTATTACCATCACTGGGTTCCCCACTATCAACATCCTTGGGGTTAGAGTTGAACAGAAATCCAACAAGACCTACCATATAAATGCAGTGTTTACAAAAGCAGGTCAGAGGCTAAGAATACTGTGATCAGTAGCTCACCTTCTGACTCCCCAAACCACTCCACCATCTACAGGACACGAGTCAGGAGTGTGACGGAATATTCCCCACTTGCTTGAATGGGTGCACCTCCAATAACACTCAAGAAGCTTAACATCATCCAAGACAAAGCAACCCATTTAATTGGCACCACATCCAAAAGCATGCACTCCCTGCACCAACAGCACCCAGTAGTAGCAGTATTTACTATCCACAAGACGCATTGCAGAAATTCGTCTTTAGACAGTACCTTCCAAATCCACTTCCATCTAGAAGGACAAGGACCTTGTCTCTGGGTCAAAACCTTGGAATTCCCTACTAAGGGTATTGTGTACCTACAGCACATGGTCTGCAGCGGTTCAAGAAGGCAGCTCACCACCACCTTCTCAAGGACAACTAGGGCCAACCAATGATGCCCACATTGCTCAAGTGAATTAAAAAGAAAATCCACTCAAGATCATCTGCCAGATTTCAAACCTATGGTATCTAAAGGGGACACGTTAGATCTTATAAGAACCCTGAGCAAGAGTAAGCAATTCAGCCCCTTGACCTTACTAGGGAGTTGTCCCTGGTATCCTGGCAAGTATTTATCTCTCAATGAACATGACAAAACCGCAGAATATCTGGTCACTATCACATTACTGCTGGTGAGATCATACAGTGTGAATGTTGGATGCTTCGTTCCTTCATTGCTAGAGTGATTATACTTCACAAGCTCTTTATAGATTGTAACATGCTTTAACATACCCTCAGTAGGCAAAAGTTACCAAATATTGTATATCTTTAATATTTCCTTTCAAATATGCACAAATATTTCAGTCATGTTTGTCAATACTCTCAAAATATTTGAACAAATGTTGGAAGCAACTAAATCTAACTGGTGGGTGGAACTTCGCAGTTACTAGTAATATTTCCAGTTAAGAATAATGGTTAAGGTTGTTTTTTTAAAAAATAAATCACAAATGTTAGTGTGGACAAAATTTGATGAATTTGTGTTAGACCACCTCTGATTTACTATAGTGTTGAACAATTATTATTCTAATTCCTGAGTTGAGGTAATTTTTCTTTTGTTCAGTTAGAAAATAGGTCACTCTGTGAGCATAATAAAAACAGCAACCAAAAAGGTCTCATTGTTTTTGAATATGGCTAAGAAATGACCCTTGAGATTGTGCCATTTATCTTCAGAAATTGCTCAGAAAACTGGGAGAATATGGAAATGATTACTCGATTCATTAATTAATGGCAAAATACTGCTCACAATTATAGGTCATCTTGTGCGATTAAATACAAAGGTTTGTTACGTTTTAAAATGAAAACAGCTGGTGGAAAACTTCCATAGCACTGTAGCAGCTGTCATAAACACATTAGCAAAATTGTACACACACTGAAATAAAATATCATGTTTATTTTGAAGTGAAAACCTTAAAAGGCTGGGAATAAAGGTGTTTGGAAAATTCAAAATTTACTAAATAAATTACTTGATGGAAGGAGGTGAATGGACTTACATTTTCCATTTAGATTCAGATATTTTGCTAACTTCTGTTTTTTAAAGGTAGGTCTGACCACAGCACTATAATTTCCACATGCTTAGGACAAAGAGGGAGGTGTGAGTGCACTCCAGCTGGAATGGTGATCGATCCCTTGCCTTTGACAACAATCTGACCCAGACCACCCCCAACTGAGCCAATGCATTACTGTGTCACCATACACATTTACCTGAATATTGCAGTCCTAAAGTTACGAATAGTTAATACACTGGCTCCAAGTTTATTTCCATCAATTAGCTGACTACAAAATTTTTCCTCACTTACCACTTGTCATTGGAATTTATGAAAGGATATGCAGATTGATACTCAAACTGTTTCGTTGATTTATAAATGCAGCTTCTGTGGCCATCAACTCCTGAATCCAAAGTTTCTGGCTCAGAGGTAGGGATGCCACTATGTTATAAGATCTCACATTTGGAATTACAGATGTAGAAATTTTATTGCATGATTTTGTGTGTATACTGGGAGCTGTAAAGTCAAATTTAACAGTATGAGCTTCCATACTGGAAAGGCACCACAAGTGTGTCCAGTATCATAATGGTCAAGGTTCTCAATATTTGACATCTTGAACTAGTCATACGCAAAGATATTCCATAAATTGAAGGCAAACCATTGATACTTTCCTCGTGGTGGGTAGCTGATCAATGTCAATTAGGTGCCCATTGCAGGGAAAATTTGATAGTAAGATTTCAAAAATGGTATTTGGATCTTCCTGATTGTGGGCCGGCCACCTATTGAAGACAATGCTTGGAAGGTGCTTGTAGGGAGTTGTCTGTTGAGCTTGCCCATCATAATGTAAGCATTGTTGTGGTTCTGTTCGCCGAGCTGGGAATTTATGTTGCAAACGTTTCATCCCCTGTCTAGGTGACATCCTCAGTGCTTGGGAGCCTCCTGTGAAGCGCTTCTGTGATGTTTCCTCCGGCATTTATAGTGGCCTGTCTCTGCCGCTTCCGGTTGTCAGTTCCAGCTGTCCGCTGTAGTGGCCGGTATATTGGGTCCAGGTCGATGTGTTTGTTGATAGAGTCTGTGGATGAGTGCCATGCCTCTAGGAAT
>NC_057712.1:67663126-67686903 GCF_004010195.1 Chiloscyllium plagiosum | reverse complement strand
TCCTTTGGGTTGCGGCATGTCCTCGTTCCGTTGTCTTTCCCTTAGGCATCTGTTGATGAAATTGCGCAGGTATCCGTTTTTGGCGAATACCTTGTATAGGTGTTCCTCTTCCTCTTTTTGCAGTTCTGGTGTGCTGCAATGTGTTGCGGCCCTTTTGAATAGTGTCTTGATGCAACTTCGTTTGTGTGTGTTGGGGTGGTTGCTTTCATAGTTCAGGACTTGGTCTGTGTGTGTGGTTTTCCTGTATACCTGGACCCAATATACCGGCCACTACAGCGGACAGCTGGAACTGACAACCGGAAGCGGCAGGAACAGGCCACTATAAATGCTGGAGGAAACATCACAGAAGCGCTTCACAGGAGGCTCCCAAGCACTGAGGATGTCACCTAGACAGGGGACGAAACGTTTGCAAAACA
Organism: Chiloscyllium plagiosum; assembly: GCF_004010195.1. Classification (NCBI taxonomy): domain Eukaryota; kingdom Metazoa; phylum Chordata; class Chondrichthyes; order Orectolobiformes; family Hemiscylliidae; genus Chiloscyllium; species Chiloscyllium plagiosum. The sequence goes on along the minus strand of NC_057712.1, from coordinate 67,686,487 downwards.
AATTTCCAGCTCGGCGAACAGAACCACAACAACGAGCACCCGAGCTACAAATCTTCTCCCAAACTTTGAATAATGTAAACATAGAAGCCGTGGTCACAATGCATGTTTAACTTATTTTTAACCCTCTGATGCATCACCTTGATGGACATTCTTGCAGTTTACCACCTACATCAGCAGTGTTTTACATTGATCTTGCCACTGCTTCCACTGGAACTGTTTGTCAGCCAGAACTTCAAATGCCTTTTCCATTTACAGAACCTGCCCACTGTCCTTAACTGAACAGGACTTTGAGGGGACCTCTTAATTGGCTGGATAGGTGGGTGGACCTCAAATACCATTAGCATCAGAAAATCGTTCTAACCACTGATGAAGAACAGAGGCATTAGTATTCATTCTGTTGTATTGCAAAGCATTAGAATAAAACCATAAGCTGAAACTTTCTGATCCAGTGAAGAATTTTTTTTAGCTCTAAGTGAATCCATGCAGTGATTCCAAAGATATTTATTGTATGATTTGTCTCTGGCCAATTTTCATGACAAAACCAGAGCTGGCAGCTGCCAGTGATCTTGTAGTTGAAACAAAATTGTTCACTTGTTAAAGTCTGGAGTGCCAGGAAATTTCTGGCAATATCTTTGCATATTTCACTTCTTTTGTATTGATACTACTGTTGAGGAGAGCGTTATGTCTGCCTACCACTCTGTTTTTAATATGAATAGAGTAGTCACATCACGCAAGTTGGAAAGAAAATTGTGCTGAAATCATACCAGATGTCAGCCCATGTAACTTTTGGACAAGTCTTGAATTAGACAGCTAATGTTTCTGGGAGAAAGTGAGGACTGCATAAGCGTCAATTCTTCTGTTCCTTGGATGCTGCCTGACCTGCTTCACTTTTCCAGCAACACATTTTAAGCTGATTCCTGAAGAAGGGCTTACGCCCGAAACATCGATTCTCCTGTTCCTTGGATGCTGCCTGACCTGCTGCGCTTTTCCAGCAACACATTTTCAGCTAATGTTTCTACCCAATAAATATCTACAGGAGCATAACAATAATATTCATGAAACTTGAATGCAGAACCCGCGCCCCATTCACCACCATAGACCCACACTGCCTTCACCATTGACGCATAGTGGCAACATATGTGCCCCCAAGTTGCAATGCAGCAACTCACCCAAGGATTTTTCGAAAACACCTTTCAAACTCATAATCTCTATCAACTTGAAGAGCAAGTGCAACAGATGCACAGGAACACCTCTCCTACATGTAGTCCTCCAAGCCACACTCCACCTGACTTACAACAGTATCACCATTTCTTCTTTTTTATTGGGTCAAAATCCAGGTATTCAGTTCCTAACAGCACCAAGAGGATTTACCACATGGAGTGCCCAGTTCAAGAAGACAGTTCACCACCATCTTCTCAAAGGGTTTAAGGGATGAGCAATAAATACTGGCCAAAGCAGTAATGGCTACATCTTGCAAATTAATAACTTTAAAAAAGTAATATTTACAAATTTGCGTAACAGCTAAATCCATTTGGTTGCAGTCTGTATTGATAGAGACAATTTTACAATCTGTCCACAAACTATTGGATGGTGCACATTGGAGAGTCACCACCTTCAGCATTATTAATAGGAGTACTCATATAACTTTGGTTTTGAAATATGATAGCTTCTGTCAACTTAGAACTTTAGCAACTGCTAGTACTATCTCCATATCAAGTTAAATGGGGGTCTGTTCAGTTATCAGACCCTCCTCGTACCTCAGATGTCTGAAAATATAATATTGTATAAGTAAGAATCATCTGAGTCTTTTTTGTCCTTAATATTGAAAGACTGTCTACCGAATCAAACTGTTCTAGTGACTATGTATATATATATAAAGTTTTTTTTTATGAATAAAGTAAATTGTTGAAATAAAACAAAAACCAATTGGTGACTGGTAAAAGACTCTGACAACAGAGGTATTGAGGTCCCTGACATTGAAATTGAAACAGCAACAGCAGGCAGGGCAGACAACTTTCAGCTGCAAAATGAACAAGGCAGACAAAGATCCCACAGGAATGATTACACCATCAGACTGTTCAGATTGGCCTTGCAGGTTTTTAGTGGAGCACAGCAGGAGGAGCTGTGCCACTCCAGGAAGGCTTTGAAAGTACTCTATCACCATTTGCAGCAAGACCTGCAGCAAATTGCCGTTGCTCATTCATCCTTCTCTATTGTTATCAAGATCAATGCTGCCATGACCACATCTGTGTCCACATTCCCTCGAAGCCACTCGCCATCCCAACTTGGAAATGTATTGATGTTCATTCAGTATCCCTGGGTCAAAATCCTGGAACCCCCTCCCTAAAGGTATTGTGCATCTGTTGACAGCACATGGGCTGCAGTGGTTCAAGAAGGAAGCTCACCATCACCTTCTCAAGGGCACCTAAGGATGGACAAGTGATGGCCATGTCCCATAAGTGTATTAAAGAAAGTTCCATCCTGGCTGCATTAAGGACTTTTATATCTTAAATCACATTCCTTGTTTTAAATAGATTGTTGATGCTGTGGCGAAGGTGAAATTTGGAGTTTTCCAGAGAAAAGGAAATGGATTTGTGTGTCTGGAACGAGTCATATTCCCAAGGATGATGTTGGGTCAGGATTCTGACATGATCCTACTCACTTTTGGGTTTCATCCAGACAGGTTCAGAGGCAAATAGAGATCTTTTGTGAATCTATTGATTATTAATGAACAAGAAGCAATCAAATATATTAACCAAGGGCTTGGCTTTAATAACTATATAAGGCAGTCATAGTATGAAAGAGCTAACTGACATCATGAGAGATTCTGCCCATGAAGATGTAAAGGACTGTGTCTGGAAGCACCTTTTACATTTGTTACTAATTCAGTTGTGGTTGTCCTACTAGTACCCTCCATGTAGCTAAATGGTAATGTGTGCTTATCTTTAAGTCTAAGTTATTCGCCTCAGGCAAAGATCTTTGATGTAACTCCCATGAAATGTAACTAGCTATTTATCACCATGTAATAAATCTATTCTGTTAAAAAAGATTGAATGTCTCTTCCACTGAAGATTTTATCCAGGCATCCTTCCCCACTTGATATCAGTATTTGGACTAATATTAGGTTCCAATGGACATGACCATAACAATTTCTTAAGCACTTGGTGGAATTATTTTCTCAGCTGCCAGCAACTTGCAATAAACATCACAAAAGTGAAATGGAAAGTAAAATGAGCACTAAAGGAGAATTTAAAAATGTAAACAGCTAGTTAATAATAAAAATAAACTTTACCCACTAAAAGATGCAATCAAAAATTATCATTATATTCACACAAGGTGGCACAAACAAAACGATCAGAAAGGAAATCAAATAAAGGTGTTATACAGCAAGTATGTTAAAGAGGTAAAGAAAGATATTTTTGAGTCATGAGACTAACATTGTCTGTAGTTGTAATATAGATAGGTCTTGTAAGCTGTTGAAATATAACATTTGCTTGATCGTGATTATGCTTTGTTAAACTATTCATCTGTACTTGTACAAAAAATAAAACATTGAAGTCCATGAAACAGGTACATCTGACTGTTAGCAATGTAGGGTATTCCAGCACCTTTGTATCTTCAAATAACTTCTATAGCAGATGTATAGCTACTAACAGCCAGGAATGTTTCTTGGCAACGCAAGAAATGTGCATACTGGCATAAGCCTAGAGACTCTGGCCATTGCAGAACCATGTCAATGTGTGTCTGACAGAAAATAAAATAATCTGTATTCAATAGACTTACTTGTCAGCACTTTTATTGATGTATTTGTTGCAAATATATTTATATCTAGTGTTAGAAATTGAAACATTTGTAGGATAAGTGAAAGTAAGGATTCCTTCACAAGCCCAATTAGCCAGTGCAACAAGAAACATAGGATACTGGTGAGTCAGGGGGAAGGGAAAATGACAGGATGAATGCTAATAAATAAAAAGGTAAGCAGCAGGTTAGCATGTGTGCAGGAGGGTTTAAGTACAAAGCAGACTATGAAAAAGTAAAAAGGAAGGATAACTCAGGAGATGTTATTAGAGATGTTGGAAATCGTGAGGGTAAGAAAGCTAGCATGAGGCCACTTTACCTGAATGCTCGTAGCATTTGTAACAAGGTTGATGAGTTAACGGCAAAAATCATCACGAATGAATATGATTTAGTAGCCATTATGGAGACATGGTTACAGGATGGTCACAACTGGGAGTTAAATATCTAGGTGTACTAGACTATTCAGAAGGACAGATTGGAAGGTAAGGATAATGGTGTAGCTCTGATATTCAAGTATGACATCAGGACAGTGCTGAGACATGATATAGATTCTATGGAAATTCTAAGAAGAAAACGTCACCGACAGGCATAGTCTATAGGTCACCGAATAATAGCATTACATTGGATTGGGCAATAAACAAAGAAGTAACTAATGCCTGTAAAAATGGTACAGCAATTATCAGGAGGGATTTTCATCTACAAAAGTCGATTGGTCAAACTAGCTTGGTCAGGGTAGCTTTGAGGATGAGTTTGTTGAGTGTATCTGTGATAAATTTCTTGAACAGTACGTAATGAAACCGTTGAGGGAGTAAGTTATCCTAGATCTGGTCCTGTGTAATGAGACAGGAATAATTAATTATCTCATTGTTAGGGATTCTTTTGGAAGGAGTGATCACAGTACAGTTGAATTTAGAAAGCAGATGAAGAGTGTGACGATAAAATCCAATACCAGGGTCTGAAGCTTAAACAATAGAGACTACAATAGAATAAGGGGGGACTTGGCTAAAGTAGACTAGAAACAAAGACTTTATGATGGGACCATTGATGAACAGTTGAGAATTTGCAAAGCAATTTTTCAAAGTGGTCAGCAAAAGCATATTTCAGTGAAAAGGAAGGACTGTAGAAAAAGGGGTAATCTACCCTGGGTGTCTAAGGAAGTAAGGGAGGCTATCAAATTGAAAGAGAAGGCATACAAAGTGGCCAACAACAGCAGGAAACTAAAAGATTGGGAAAACTTTAAAGTCAACAGCGAGTCACAAAAAGAGCTATAAAGAAAAGTAAGATAGAACATGAGAAAAAACTAGCACAGAATATAAAGACAGAAAGCAAAAGTTTTTATAAAACAAAAAAGAGTGGCTAAAGTAAACATTGGTCCATTAGAGGATGAGAAGGAGCATTTAGTTATGAAATCTCATAATACAAAATATTTTGTGTCGGTTTTCACAGTGGAGGACACTAATAACATGCCATTTAGTGACAAAGAGACCAAGGTAGGTGAGGACTTGGAAACAATCAATATTACGGAAGACATAGTGTTGGGAAAGCTAATGTAGCTTGGATAGACAAGTCTCCTGGCCCTGATGGAATGCATCCCAGGGTACTAAATGATACGGTGGGAGAAATAGCAAGTGCACTTGAGGTAATTTTCTAAAATTCGCTGGACTTTGGGGCAGATCCAGCAGATTGGAAAACAGCAAATGTGACATCACTGTTTAAAAAGGGAGGTAGACAAAAGATGGGGAATTATAGACTGGTTAGCTTGACCTCTGTAGTGAGGAGGATGCTTGAGTCTATTATCAAGGAAGAAATAGCAAGGCATCTCGATAGAATTTGTCCTGTTGGGCAGACACAGCATGGGTTCATGAAAGGCAGGTCATGCTTCACAGGTCTTATAGAAACATATAAGAAAAGGATATGATAGCCAGCTCTTGAATTTGTTTTTTGAATTCATAAATGTAGACATCTGTTGGTTTTATGTAGGTTAAACCCGTGTGAAACATGTGACATCAACACCCCACATATGGAGCTGAATTTTTCCAATGGAGGGGTTTGTCATTCCACCAACCACTTAAGTATGCCATGGAGTGGCTTACTGCTCCAAGGTACATTAATTGGCAGGAGATGGGCTTTCTGCTCCTCAACTGAGCAGGGGTCCTTTCTCAGAGAGTTTTGTGCCAATCAGATTGGCTAGCAACTCTGCAATCCCAACAGAACCATCAGAGACATGGCAACTGCTGGATTTACATGCAGTCTCAGCCATCAAAATGCTGGAGCGCCAGTTTGGAGGAAAGTTTGGGATTTTATGGTGGGACAGGTGGTACATATCTAGTGAGGATGGAGTGTGAGTTGCCACTTTCTGCTTTGAACCTCAGGCTGTCGGTTTTATTCTTGCATGACAGATGCAGGATATTGTCATTTTAAACTGACGTGATGCAACAAATTGGGGCAGTTGAGTTCATTATGTAATGTACATGTGACTTTTTCAGATGGAGATAGCATAGTGATATTATCATTAGACTTTATTCGGTAGCTTATCAAGGAGCGCTGGTTGTTGAGGTGGGTATATAAAAGTTTGTTGTACTTACAGTTTTTGATGTTTGAAATGGTGTTGAAATACTGTTTGTTGAGAATATGAATTCTTCTTAGGATATAGTACAGAGGGGTCCTGTGCAGTTCTGAGAGAGTGTGGCCCTCAGTTGAGGCATAGCTGACTGTAGAGAGGTTAGGTGGTGATGTATGGCTGCGAATGTGGAGTGGAGGGACAACCGTTGCTGGTGGTCCGGAAGGAGAACCGTCGCTGTTGGTTTTGAATCTGTAGTCTGTACTGGTTGTCCTGTTTGGATCTGAGCTGTGCTGGTCTGAATGTAGTCTGGAGCCCATGTGGGCTCAGTCGGTTACGGAGGCAGGCACTGAGGAAGCAAATGTGGCTGTGACAGTTATCGAGGAGCGCTGGTTATTGAGGTGGGTATATAAAAGTTTGTTGTACTTACAGTTTTTGATGTTTGAAATGATATAGAATATTGGTGGGTGCCCATTCCTGATGAAGGGCTCCAGCCTGAAACACCGATTCTCTTGCTCCTCAGATGCTGCCTGGCCTACTGTGCATTTCCAACACTACTCTAATCTTGTTTATTCGGAGACACAGGTAATGCTCTGGAGGTCTGGTTTTGAATCCCACCAGTCATCCACAATGGGGATGTGATGGATACATGAATTTAAAATGTGGAGCTTCAGTAGTGTCCCCACATCTGGGCCAGGAAGTCTGGGTTAAAGCCCCACCTGTCCCTATGTGCATCATGCCTCAACAAGTTGATTAAAAATATCTGTGAACTTGTATCATACACTAGTACCAGTCTCTGTGGTGCATTTGGTCAGCACATTTAACGGTTAACTGAAAGGTTGGTGGTTTGAGACCACCCAAGATCACTTTCATGCTCTGCTAAAATAGCTCAGCTGGGAGCATACTTGACTGAAGATCTAAAGATCTCTGGTTCAATGGGTTTTAGCATTATGTGAAGAATTGCATCCTTATTAAAGTTTATTTAGCTTTTCTAACTTGTGGTCTCCTGTGATGTAATGGTACTGTCCCTAGCTCTGAACCAGAGGACCTCGGTTCAGGTTCCACTTGCTCAGCGGTGTGTCATGGCATATTTCACTGCGTTGATTGGACAAAATGTAACCTCTGTAATTGATCTATCATTGCCTTGAATCTCTATTACTCACATTAGGGATTCTATGATTCTATGACATGTTGAATGAATTAAAGTAACTGAAAATCTGAAATAAAAATTACAAATGTGTCCATAAAAAGAGTTTACTTCCAAAATATCCTAACTAGTCATTTTTTCTCATTGTAGATGCTGAGCATCATGTAAATTTCTAATATTTTCTGTTTTACTTCATAAATATTGGAGCAGATCTTCAACTCAAGAGAAATCAGAACTTCATTAAGTCAAGTTTGACTGTATTGTATTTTGCCTCATACCTTAACCTTTTGGCAAAGAACTATACCTATCGCATCCTTGAAAACATTCAATGTTTTGACTTTAACAGCTTTTTGTAACTGAGAATTTCCCAGGCTCACACTCTCTGGGTGAAGAAATGTGTCCTCCTCTCAGTCCTAACTGGTCTACCCAGTATCCTCAGACTGTGATTCCAGATTCCCCCTCTCTTCTAACATCAGTCCTGCCAACAGAGGAATCAGTCTGGTCTGTAGCACTCCCTCCATAGACAGACCATCCTTCTTCCGATAAGGAGATCAAAATTGCACATAATACTCAAAGTGTGATCTTACTAAGGCCCTGTACAACTGTAGCAAGACATTTCTTAAGTATCAAATCCTCCCGCTATGAAGGTCAACGTACCATTTGTCTTCACCGTCTGCTGCACTTATATACTTACTTTCAGTAACTGGTGTACAAGGACACCCAGGTCTTGTTACACTTACTGTTTCCTACCATTCAGATAAAAATTCATCTTCCTGTTTTTGATACCAATATTGATCACCTCACATTTATCCATATTGTTCTTCATCTGTTAGGAAATTGCCAATTCACTGAACTTCTCCAAATCACACTGAAGAATCTTTGCATCTCCCTCACAGTTTACCCTCCAAACCTGTTTTGCAATGTGCCTAAACTAGAATCATGCAGGGCAGCTCTGGAATGAAAGTGCTTGTCTGGCTTTTATGGGTGACATGGGTGCAATGGGTGGTGGAGAATTCTGGGATATCAACTAAGTCGCACGTTGTTCTGGCAATGTCATAGTGTAAGATGGGGCTGGAATTGTGAGGGATACCACTGGGGCTGGATAGGTAATGAATAAGGTGGGTTTGGTAAGATACAGCGAGAAATCTCTCTAGACTTTGTGGTGGAAACCCCTCCTAAAAACTCGATATAGGTTGTACTTAGTCAAAAAAAATGTAAAATAATCCAAATATTTCCTTGAGTGTGAGACACTGGAATACATCTTTTAGAATGGAAATCAGGAAGCATTTTTCACACGTGGGAGAGTGGAAATTTGATACAGTTGGTTCTGATACAACGGGATAGTTCTGTTCTTGTGCGTTCTCACGCTATAAGAAATCATATAATGGCCACGCCATTAAAATTAATAGGGCTGGAACTATGTTATAGCCAATACAGGTAAGGAAAGTTTGCATTGCACAAATAATGGTTTGAATTCTGTAATCATGTTAAAGCCAACTCATGTCGAAAAAACATGCGTTACAGTAGAGCCAAATGTGCCCACTCATCAACTGAAATTTTTAATACAATAAAATCTTTTTTTTATTGTTTAAAAGTATCAAGGGATGTGAATCAAAGGCAGGTAAAATGAGTTACAGTGCAGGTCAACAATGTAAAAATTCTGTGGTGTGTTGATAAGGTAATGTTTTTCCTATTCTTTTTTTTTATTATTTTTTTTGTTTTTTTTTTGTTTTTTTGATTATATTTTCTATAATTTAACCCCCACACTACCGCCTAACTGCGGTAGTGCTTATTTTTTCCCCAGCACCCATGGTGTGTGTGTGCAGGTGTGAGACACAGTGAAAGACAAAATCTCCTGTTTTTTTTTCTTTTTTTTTCCCCCTGCGGCGCCCACCTCTCCCTAAGGAGGCTGGGAGTATCCCCTGGTTATATTTTTTTTTATAAAGTGCACGAATCTTTATTCAAATTCCACCACCAGGAAGATAGGAAAACACCCGGGTGGCCAGTGACAAACACTGCCCTTCACATCAAAGGGCAGTGCTGTGTCCTATTCTTTTTTTATTGTGTGCTGTTAAGTAGTATGATTGGTAAATTTTTAAAATTTCATTTATCTTATATTTGATATTATAGTTGCACTAAGTTAAGCTTAAGAGGCATGAGTTAGCAGGAGATCCCAAACCCGTGTTATGCTCCTCTTGTTCAATGTGGGAGCTCAGGGACACAACTGATGTCACTGACACCTTCAGTGCAGGAAATGTGTCCAGCTGCAGCTCTTGTTCGATCACACGGAGTAGCGGATGGACTCACTTTGGAGCATCTGTGATGCTGAGGGGGACGTCGATAACACTTTTAGTGAATTGGTCATACTGTAGATTAGGATTGCTGAGGGAGAAAGGGAATGGGTGACCAAAAGGCAGAGAAAAAGCAGGAAGGCAGTGCAAGTGTCCCCTGGGGTCATCTTCCTCCAAAACAGGTCTACTGTTTTGGATACTGTTGGGGGAGATGGCTCACCAGGGGAAGGCAACAGTAGCCAGGTTCATGGCACCATGGCTGGCTCTACTGTTTAAAAGGGCAGGAAGAAAAGCAGAAAGACCATACTGATAAGAGACTTAATTGTAAGGGGAGTAGATAGGCGGTTCTGTGGTCAAAAATGAGACTCACAAACGGTATGTTGCCTCCCAAGTGCAAGGGTCCGGGATGTCTCACATTGGCTGTAGGACATTCTGAAGGGTAATGGTGAACAGCCAGTTGTCATGGTGCATATAGGCACCAATGATATAGGTAATAAATAAGGAAAGGTCCTACAAGCAGAATTTAGAGGGTTAAGAGCCAAGTTAAAACGTAGGACCTCAGAGATTGTAATCTAAGAATTGCTACCAGTTTCATGTGCTAGTCATAGTAGAGATAAAAGAATAGGCAGAATGAATGAGTGGTTTGAGAGATGGTGCAAGAGGGAGGGGTTCAGAATTTTGGGTCATTGGCACTGGTTCTGGGGGAGATGGGACTATTACAAATCGGATGGTTTACACTTGGGCCAGACTGGAACCAATGTGCAAGGGGGTGCTTTTGCCACCGCTGTTGGGGAGGGTTTAAAATAATGTGGCAGGTGGATAGGAACCAGATGAGGAGGTCAGTGGACAGTAAAGAGGTAAAGCCTGTACGGAACTAGATAATGAAGTCAGCGTGACTATGGGGAAGAGTCAGCAGGGAGCAGATGATGAATGCAAAAGACAGGTGGTCAGAGGTGCATTTGTTTTAAAGCAAGAAGCATAGTAGGTAAGGCAAATGAACTTAGGGCTTGGATTAGTACCTGGGAGCATAATATTATTGCTATTACTGAGACGGGGTTGAGGGAAGGGCAAGATTGGCAACTAAATATCTCAGGGTATAAATGCTTCAGGCAGGATAAAGAGGGAGGTAAAAAGGGTGGAGGAGTTGGCATTACTGGTCAGAGAAGATATCACAGCTGTGCTGAAGGAGGGCACTATGGAAGACTAGAGCAGTGAAGCAATATGGGCAGAGCTCAGAAATAGGAAGGGTGCAGTAACAATATTGGGCCTGTACTATAGGCCTCCCAACAGTGAGCATGAGATAGAGTTACAAATATCTAGACAGATTATGGAAAGATGTAGGATGGTGGCGATGAGAGATTTTAATTTTCCCAACATTGACTAGGACTCACTTAGTGTTAGACATTTAGGTGAAACAGAATTTGTAAAGAACATCCGGGAGGGTTTTCTAGAGCAGTATGTAAATATTGCAACTTGGAAAGGGGCCATACTGGACCTGATGTTGGGGAATGAGCTCAGCCAGTTGGTTGATGTTTCAGTAGGGGATTACTTCGGGAATAGTGATCACAATTCCATAAGTTTTAGCAAACTCGTGGGCAAAGACGAGAGTGGTCCTAAAGCAAGACTGCTAAATTGGGGGAAGGCCAACTATAGCAAGAATTGGCAGAAGCTGGGGAATGTGGATTGGGAGCAGCTGCTTGAGGGTAAATCCACATTTAAAGAGAGGTTGGTTAGAGTGCAGGACAGACATGTCCCTGTGAAAATGAGGGATAGAAATGGCAAGATTAGGGAATCATGGATGACAGATAAAATTGTGAGACTAGTAAAAAGGAAAAATGAAGCATACATAAGGTCTGGGTGACTGAAACAGATGAAAGTTTGGAATGATATTGGGAAAGTAGGAATTAAGAAGGCTAAAAGGGGTCATGAAATATCTTTAGCAATCAGGGTTAAGGAAAATCCCAAAGCTTTTTATTTGTATATAATGAGCAAGAGGGAAATTAGAGAAAAGTTGGCCCACTCAAGGACAAAGGAAAGAAGTTATGCGTGGATTCAGAGAAAATGGGTGAGATTCTTAATGAGTACTTTGCGTCCGTATTCATTGAGGAGAGGGACATGACGGATGTTAAAGTTTGGGATAGATGTTTGATTACTCTAGGTCAAGTCAGCATAAGGAGTTAAGAGGTGTTGGGTATTCTAAAAGCCATTAAGTGGACAAGTCCCCAGGGCCGGATGGGATCTATCCCAGTTACTGAGGGAAGTGAGAGAGGAAATAGCTGGGGCCTTAACAGATATCTTTGCAGCATCATTGAACATGGGTGAGGTCCCAGAGGACTGGAGAATTGCTAATGTTTTCCCCTTATTTAAGAAGGGTAACAGGGATAATCCAGGTAATTATAGACCGGTGAGCCTGACGCAGTGGTAGTGAAGCTTCTGGAGAAGATACTGAGAGATAGAATCTATTTACATTTGGAGGAAAATGGGTTTATCAGTGATAGACATCTTGCTTTTGTGCAGGGAAGGTCATGTCTTACCAACTTAGTAAAATTATTTGAGGAAAAGACAAAGTTGATTGATGAGAGAAGGGCTGTAGATATCATATACATGAACTTCAGTAAGGCATTGATAAGGTTACTCATGGTAGGCTGATGGAGAAAGTGAAGTCGCATGGGGTCCAGTGTGTACTAACTATGTGGATAGAGAACTAGCTGAGTAATAGGAGACAAAGTAGTAGTGGAAGGGAGTTTCTCAAAATGGAGAACTGTGACCAGTGGTGTTCCACAGGGATCAGTGCTGGGATCACTGTTGTTTGTGATATACGCAAATGATCTGGAGGAAGGCATAGGTGGTCTGATTAACAAGTTTGCAGATGACACTAAGATCGGTGGAGTGGCAGATAGTGAAGGGGACTGTTAGAGAATGCAGCAGAATATAGATAGATTGGAGAGTTGGGCGGAGAAATGGCAGATGGAATTCAATCTGGGCAAATCTGAGGTGATGCATTTTGGAAGATCCAATTCAAGAGCGAACTATATGGTAAATAGAAAAGCCCTGGGGAAAATTGATGTACAGAGAGATCCAGCTGTTTAGGTCCACTGTACCCTGAGGCAGCAACGCAGGCCAATAGAGTGGTTAAGAAAGCATACGGCATGCTTTCCTTCAATGGGCGGGGTATTGAGTACAAGAGTTGGCAAGTCATGATACAGTTTTATAGGATTTCGGTTTGGCCACATTTGGAATATTGCATACAGTTCTGGTTGCTACATTATCACAAGAATTTGGATGCTTTGGAGAGGGTGCAGAGGAGGTTCACCAGGATGTTGCCTGGTATGGAGGGCACTAACTATGAAGACAGGTTGAGTAGATTAGGATTATTTTCATTAGAAAGATGGAGGTTGGGGGGTGGGGGGCACCTGATTGAGGTCTACACAATCATGAGAGGTATAAACAGAGTGGATAGCAAGAAGCCTTTTTCCCAGAGTGGGTGATTCAATTATTATGAGTCACGAGTTCAAGGTGAGGGGGGAGAAGTTTAAGGGAAAAATGTGTGGAAGGATCTTTATGCAGAGAGTGGTGGGTGACTGGAATGCGTTGCCAGCGGAGGTGGTAGAAGCGGGCATGACAGCATCATTTAAGATGTATTTAGAAATATACAGGAATGGACAGGGAGTAGAGGGATATAGATTCTTGGAAAATAGGTGACAGTTTTAGACAGAGGATCTGGATTGGCACAGGCTTGGAGGGCCGAAGGACGTGTTCCTCTGCTGTAATGTTCTTCGTTCTGATTCAATAACAAAACAAGTTTGAGGAGCTTAATAGCCTTCTCCTGTTCACTTTTCCTAATTAGTGAACTGTATACTCTGATATGGTTAGTACTGCAGTGGAACAGTGAAACTAAGTTTGGTTTGGAAAAAAAGAGCAGTGGTTTTGTATAAATTGTTAACATAAATTAAAATTCCTGTAGTAAATAAGTTCAAAACACTTATAAAATTTCTTGGACACAGATTTCCCACAAGCTTCTTCAGAAGGTTTCAAAATTAAGAATTCGAAACTTGCTTAGTTCCTCACAGCAATATTGCAATGTTTAGCAGATCAGTTATCCACAGCTTTCTTGCATATTTTATTTTGTGTTTTGCTTGCCTAGACTGATGAAATAAGCTGACGCATGCAGTTTTGCTAAATTGGATATTATATTTAAGTTCCAATTTTAATCTAACTCACTAGACAGTTAAAGGGTGGCTCCAACATTACACTTCTAAAGTTAACCAGACTTCTTTATCAGCATCGAGTGTGGTGCTGGAAAAGCACAGCAGATCAAGCAGCATCCGAGGAGCAGGAAAATCGACGTTTTCGTCGATGAAGGGCTTTTGCCCGAAACATCGATTTTTCTAATCCTCAGATGCTGCCTGACCTGCTGTGTTTTTCCAGCACCACACTCTCGACTCTAGTCTCCAGCATCTGCAGTCCTTACTTTCGCCTTCCTCATCAGCATGTTAGTTGGACAACTAACCCAAATATATTCCATTCCTATGTGGTATCTTAAACTGGGAATTAACCAGAAGATTTTTCAGTTACATTAATTAATAGCTTATATCTATATTGTCAATTTAATGTGGAAAATTATTCCAAATGAAACACTCCCCAAACGGTTCTCACGTAAAATTTGATATATAGTCATGTATGGATTCAGTAGGGCAAATCATGAGAATTTAGTCAAGTAAGTATATTTTATGCTGCATCACAAAGAAGGGGGTGAGGTAGCTTGGCAAAGAGACATCAAGAGGGAAACTTCAAAGTTTAGAGCCATAGCAACTGGAAGCATAATCACCAGTAGTGGAGTGATTATAATCAGAGTTGCACAAAAGGCCAAAATTGATGAGTGTGGATATTGTAGAATGTTGTAGGACTAAATTGGATTAAACAAGTAGAAAGAGGCATGAACATGAATTAATTTGAATAATAGGCATTTCAATAATACTATAATGCGTGGCAAAACTGGAAGCTATTTTAGATTAGAACATAATAATGGTGGGTGAATGGGATCTGCTAGAAATGGATGAGTTTTGAATGACCTCATCTTTTGGAGTCTGCAAGGTGGAAAGTTAGCCTGGACAATATTTGAACTGTTAAATCTTTTTGGATAAAAATAATGAGGTTTGGAGCAGCCAACATACTGAGGTCGGGCAAAGTAGGTCAATGTTACGGGAGAACATGTGCTGGAGAACATGAAATTGGAAATTCAGATCAGATGCCTACTCCCTACTTACTCAGCCAGAGTTAAAGAAGGGAAGGACTTTTCTGAAGGATTCAAGACCCCAATGTCAAGATCAATGTGGCCAACAGACACGCAATGTGATTTTTCATCAAATTGGCCAATTAGTGTCTCAAGGGTGGAAACACCATCCAATGAAAGACATCAGTCATGTCCTTGAAGTGGGAAGACTAAATGTCCTTGGTTTGACTGCAGCAACAGGAAAACATGACAGGTAGGTGAAGGGGAAGGCACTCATAGTGGAAGTCACTGTCTCTCCAATATTTTTCAAATTTAAAATAAAATTAGGTGTTTTCTGTTGAATCCCGGCATGTGCAGAGTCTCTAAGTTTGCCTCAAGTGCTGGCCCTCTCTAGCCTACAAACCAGTGGACCACTTCCAAGCAGCTGCACCACACTGCTCCCACTGTGAAATCCCCGATCAGCCTCTGACACAAGGCTTTCGAGGCTTTTAAGCAGCTCAGTTGGTGACACATCACTTGAAGGCAGGTATCCCAACTGACCAACAAACCTCCATCCCACCTCACTGCTATCCCATCACTGGGGAAATGACCAGTGAGTATGAAAGGGCCAGTAAACTGGTCAGACTGTGGAATGAACTTTCCTATCCATTCTTTCAATTCCAGCCTCAGAGCTGACTTAAAATCCAGTCCTTAGAAATTATTTTTTCGACTGGTTGAAGCCTGAGATCATTGCATGCGTTTCAACAGGGACAAAAAAAAATGTAAAAGCAACTGTATGATACAGTGGGGACACGTGAGACCATGTAAGAAAAGTGACCTATTTGGAAGGGTAACAGCAGTCAAACATGATAGACATAAATAAAATCCAAAATATACCAAGGTGATGCCTAATTTCAGAACGCAAAGCAGTTTTACTGTAAAGTTGAGGTTAATAGAGGTTGGAAGATTTGAGGCTCTTTTGGATGGATAGCTGGTAAAATAGTATGGGAATGCATCAGGCAAGAGCTCAATGTCATCCTGTCATAACACCCTCTCACTCATCGAAGCCCAACTGAGCCACTTAAGTCACCAATTAAGGATCACATCTGCCATTGTAAACATTTTGCCCAAACCAGATCATGGGAAGTTTGATGCTGCCATATGTAGCAAGCCTTCCAACAGGCTCAAGAGCAGGTTCTTCCTTTCTGGCCACAAGTTAGCCTACAGATGGCGCAAAGCCCATCCCAGGGAAACTGTGTCATTTTGTGCTCTGCAACCTCCTGTTATCCAGCCAGCATACCTGCCTCCCTGGTCCTGACCATGATCCAACCCCATTGACCTGGTTTCAAGGGCATCCAGCTGTTGAAGCATCCTCTCCCTAAAGCTCTTTTGGAGGATGAAATTTCAGCATGTTGTATCTGGCAAATCTGTTGCCACCATTCTCTTTCCTGTAGAGATATGCTTGCTTGGTTTACTCACTTGGTCATCTGAAGTTTGTGAAGGTTAGGCCAAACAAGTATCATCTGCTAGTCTTGCTTTGGTGATGACAAAACTATTAGGATTGATCCCGAGAGACAGGATATACAGAAAGGCATTGATTAATCAAGAATAGTCAGCATGGTTTAGTTAGACTCATAGAGATGTACTGCATGGAAACAGACCCTTTGGCCCAACTTGTCCATGCCAACCAGATATCCTAACCTAATCTAGTCCCGTTTTCCAGCACTTAGCACATATCCCTCTGAACCCTTCCTATTCATATACACATCCAGAAGCCTTTTAAATAATGTAATGGTACCAGCCTCCACCACTTCCTCTGGCAGCTCATTCCATACATGCACCACGCCCTGTGAGAAATAGTTGCCCCTTAGGTCTCTTTTATATCTTACCACTCTCACCCTAAACCAATATCCTCTAGAACAGAAAGTGGCAACTTATTTAATCTATTGATCATTGTAGTGCAGTGGATGTTGTCTACATGGATTTTCCTGAGGCATTTTGATAAAATCCCACATGGCAGACTGCTCTGGAAAGTAAAAGCCCATGGGATACAGGGGAATGTGGTGATATATGTGGATTTATTATTGCTTCAGCAACTGGAAAAAAATGACAATTGCTGACAGATGTTTTGGTGAATGAAAAACGGTTTCCAGCAGTGTTCCACAGCGCTCAGTGTTGGGCATTTTTGCTCTCAGTTGTGTAGATGAAGTACTTGGACTTAAATGTGGGATGTGTAGCTGGAAAATTTGCAAGTGAAACAAAAATCAGCCAGGTAGGTGATATCAATAATTTGTTTGAGTGGATGGACAATGGCAATCTGGCGAGTGTGGCATTATGCTTTTGGGGAAAGCAGAGAATAGAGAATAAATAGGAGGGTATCGAGAGGGTAGGAGAAGTGGGAAACAATTGATGTGCATCTCCACTGGTCCTGAAGGATAGATAAGGTGGTTAAAAAAAACCCCACGTTGAATGCTTTCTGCTACTGTGTAAAGTTCAGAATACAAAAATAGGGACATGTTGCTAGAATGGTTCAAAATGCCAGTCAGATCTAAGCTAGAGTTTATGCACAGTTCTGGTCACCACATTGCGGGTAGAAGGTCATTGCTCTGGAGACAGTATAGGGAGAAATAGAAGAATGCTGCCAGGGTTTGGGAATTGCAGCAATGAAGAAAGTTTGGATAGATTCGTGTTATTTTCCTGCTGAGGGGTGAGTGTACAAAGTGAGGTGCCTGAACAGTGCAGACAGGAAAGACCTGTTTCCCCAAGTGGAGAGGTTAATATCATGAGGACACGTATTTCAAACAATTGCAAGAAGGATTAGAGGGCAGATGAGGAAAACCTATTTTAGCACATTTAGTGGTTGAGGCAGAAACCCTGAATCTATTTAATAACAACATTTAAAAGACATTTGGACAGGCACATTTGGACAGGGATACAGGCTAAATACAGGCAAATGGAAGTAGTGCAGTTTAAGAAACCTGGTCAACATGGACAATTTGGACTGAAGGGTCTATTTCTGTACTGTATGGCTCTATGACTCTATGACCCTAAGTGCTGCAACCTAAAAGACTATTGGCTTGGTGCTGGAAGGTGGGATTAAAATGGATGGCTGTGGCTAGGTTCTTCCTCTTAGCTGGCACAGACACAATAAAAAGAGGGGTGGGGGAATGGCCTCTTCCTGTGCCATAACCTTCTATGGTTCGATGGTGGTTTAGTGTAATAGCAACTATATAAAAGTTACACAGATGTGATAGACTTTGTTACAGAGAACATGCGGACGATCCAGGTGGTAGGTCTTATTCTTTTGAAACTTAAACAGTTCTCCCTCCAAGTCTGTATGATATCATCACAGCGAATGGTTCTTAAGGCATTTTTCATCATTAACTCTTTTGGACTCTCACACCCTTATACAGCCTTGGCATGGGGCACCATGACTGATGGCACAATGATCCACTGATCCTTTGATTGGGATGGTAACTCTCAGGGAAGGATTGTTATCCTCAGTTGGATGAGGGCACCAGTGGCTGCAGCCTAATTGGTTGCCAATGGAGAAATGCAGCACTGGTTCCACTTCCCAGAGAAAATTGAGCCAGTGTAACAAATCAGAAATTTGCATATTTTATAAAGTATGCATTTGATTACAAGTTTTACAAATTTAGTTGTGAATTTAGTTCAGCCAACACCCTCAACAGACTCAATAAATTGTTATCAGTATGACTGTAACACTTGTTATATCTGAAAAGTACAAATGGGCGTTTTTGTTTGTGAACAGAGAAAAGTTTCACAAGCACTGGACTATTTATGTAATTCAATACATACCTTTAGTAACTCGCTCAAAGCTTTAATTAGATACTTTGCTCAATCTAGTTTTACAAAACCCGGGCTTATTTTTCCCTGTGATAATTTGTTTCATTAAATGTCACTATAGCTGAAGAGCATTATTACAAATTTCTCGTGCTATGCATTTATGTTAGTCATAACTGTACTGGAGCCAGCTTTTATTGTCCCTAAGAAGCCATTTTCTCAAAGTTTATTTTAAGACTAACAGTGATTGAATTTTCCTTAACCAACTATATTTTGACAATCCAAACATAACAGTGACCTTCATTCAAAGACATTGTTTACAGACTGCTTCAAAGAACTGTATTTTCTATTATACAAGTTACAGCTTTGAAATCCTTACAGATTAGAGCTAATAAGTTAATGAAATGTACCCCCTAACTATTGTCATGGCAACATCAAATAAAGAATGTCAATAATTTAGCCTTCACTTCATTACACAGCCTTTAAAGAAGAAAAGTTGCAGAAAATGTCCTTCCTAATTTGTAATTTGGTAATGTCATCAAGAACATTTTGTTTCCAATTGCATATCAGAATTACTTGTCCATTAAGCATGCGACACATTTTAGTTAAAAAAAAAACTTGGGTATGCCTTCTCACTGATAATATACATGCATGTCTAGTCTCTAGGTAATCCACACTTATCTATGACAAGTCAGGCCTTGGTTAGTGTTAAAGCCATAAACATTTGATCAAACTATTTCTTTCTTTCATATAGTTAATCATTTTATTGTTAGAAAAAGAAACTGGAAACATTCAATACTTATTTTCATTAGAAAATGTTTACCCTTTAAAATTCAAATTCCGATTAAAGACTAGCATTTCTGGAACTAAACTGTAACAAAACGGTCATCTTGGTTAGTTTTGAGAATCCAGCAACTGAAGAAAAGTGATCTCCATCTTCACAAAAAAATGAAGCTGTTCAATGTTCAGAACTACACACCTGAATGCAAATTATTCAACTGATGTTATAAATCTGAGAAGAGGTTTAATCTTTAAACATTGATTTCAATGTTTAGCATTGCACAGGAGGCTCAGTAAAATAGTTGAGATTATTGAAGAAAAACAATTGAAAGTCATTGGAATAGAGTCTTACAGTTCAGTTGCCTATCTGGTTGAACCTAGCTTCATACTGTGTATTAGATATCCCTGTTGATACCATAATGTTATTGCCACACTACCATACCTTCACTAGTAGACTCCCTTTTAAAGAACTGATGTTGCTTTTCTTGGAAGAAGTTGAAAATCACACAGCATCAGGTTTAGAGATGCCGGTGTTGGACTTTCTCACTTCAGAATGTAACTGTTTTTAAAAAAAATTTTGCAATTTACATATGAAAGAGGTGAAACTAACATGGTCATTCCAACAGATAAGAGACTTAATTTTATTTACATCACACTGTAAATGTTTGCTACAAATTCTGTGTCTTACAATCGTGTACTCCACAACCATCTGATGAAGGAGCAGTGCTCTGAAAGCTAGTGCTTCCAATTAAACCTGTTGGACTATAACCTGATGTTGTGTGATTTTTAACTTTGTCCACCCCAGTCCAGCACCGGCACCTCGACATCATCTCTTGGAAGAATCACAGCAAGTATATACAATGACACTTATGGTATCACTTACCTTTTTTTTTAATGTTCAAGCTTTTGACTAAAGTAATTAGCTTGCCTGGACAAGCTAGAAATTTTCAGTATTTTCTCATATTAATATTTGGAAATAAATATTACCTTTTTTAATCTGATTGAATGCTAGCATTAAAGGCAAATTAATCATTAGTCATGTCATGTTTTAACATTTTCTTCCAATAAACTCAGTTACAAAATAGAACTTATCTAGAACAAATCAATACAATATACTTTATCAGCAAAAGTAGTGCACAAATTATTACATTACATTACAGTGTGGAAACAGGCCCTTCAGCCCAACAAGTCCACACCGACCCGCCGAAGCGCAACCCACCCATACCTCTACATTTACCCCTATACCTAACACTACGGACAATTTAGCATGGCCAATTCACCTGACCTGCACATCTTTGGACTGTGGGAGGAAACCAGAGCACCCGGAGGAAACCCACGCAGACACGGGGAGAACGTGCAAACTCCACACAGTTAGTCGCCTGAGGCGGGAATTGAACCCGGGTCTCTGGCGCTGTGAGGCAACAGTGCTAACCACTGCGCCACCGTGCCGCCCACAATATTTTGATGATTTTTATACAAATTATTTGTACTTTAGCCATCAGAGACAATGAAAATGAAAATTTCATTCGAAGTGTCAAGGTTCTTTCATTTAAGTTAATTTTGAATTGCCAGTTGTTTTGGACCAATGCCAACCTTTCAAAAGTTTCTTCAGACAATACAATATGTGGGTCATTGACCTGTGTTGATCTTCTCCTGGCATCATGAAAGGTCCACAGTCAGGGGTATCCCTTTTCAACATCATACAATTCAATAAGTTGCAACTCAAAATGTCACCTAATGATATATCTTCTTCTGCATTACTTAATCAACTATCTAAAAGGTTTGTTTTTCTAAGTTGCTCACGATTAATTCATTGTGAATAAAGAAAAACATAAGGAAACAGCCAAAACAAGCTAAATTAGAAACAGATCAGTCTCTGACACCTGAAATAAGTAAACAGATTGTGTGGACACTTTGAAATCATTCCCTTATGTCAGCTCATTGTCTGTAGCAGTAATCTACTATTGTATAAATAGTACAAGGTGGGTAAACATGCCAGGGGCAAACTTGGACAGTCCTTGAAAACCAGCACAGGTTTGTGATTAACTCACATCAGTTCAAAGTGATACAGGCAGCCTGCAAACTTTGCACTGCCTAGTAATTATAATGATTGCAGTATCCAAGCCAGAATGGAACATAGTATTCAGTGCGGAAAGCCTCAGCGGAGGATCCAGGTTCATGCAAAGCCAGCACTATTTACAGCCAGCCTTCACCTCTTGAAGGAGACATGCTTGCTGGCTGGAGTAGGTAATGAAAAGATGCAAAGAGAAGTTCCCAACTGACCAACAATCCCAAAGAAGTTGATGCGGTGCTTCAAACTTATTGGAATGTATGAATACAAGTAATTACCCTTGATGCAATGGAGCAGTGTGATATGTGCTTGGGTATATCAGCTAAAGCGGAAAGGTAAAAACAATGACTGCAGATGCTGGAAACCAGATTTTGGATTAGTGGTGCTGGAAGAGCATAGCAGTTCAGGCAGCATCCGCGGAGCAGCAAAATCGACGTTTCGGGCAAAAGCCTTTCATCAGGAATAAGGGCAGTCTTCCATCTACTGAGATATTGGACTCAATGCTATTTGTCCCTGCTGAGTGTGTTTTGGTAGCGGACATGTAATATATGTCTTTTGGTCTTATAGTCAATTGTCCAGTCCACCACCTTCCCGGTCATTCTGACATCACCCCATCATACAGAGGATGGGCAGGCACCAAAATCAACAAATAGTGGGTGGGTTGCTCAAGTTAAAAATTAATTAACTCAATATTTTGCATTCCATATCATTAAATGGTCATCATGGACAGGCAAGAGTGAGATTCCTGCTTTCGTCACAGTTTTTAAAATCATAGGAAGGAAAGGTATACTTTCTTTGGGAGGGCCCTTTTGTTCATCGGGTACCTCTCCTTGAGAATAGAATGACTCTTTCTTTCCTAGTTGCACATACTTTGGATAATACCCCAAAACCTCCTCCCTAAGGATATGACAATACTATGGTTTTAAGAGGTGTATTTTGTCCTGGTTTCTTTTATGAAGAAAGGTTGAGGTGAAGGTGAAAAGCAGTCTGCTCAAAGCCAATCAAGTAAACAGCTTGTGAGGTCTTGGGGATATTTTTAAGTTGGAACAATAAAAGCAGCCTGAATGGGTGGAGTCAAACTATCACAGAACAAGGATTTTTAGTTTTAGCTTCCTACAGGTCATGGGGTCTTGAAGCTGTTTGTGGATGCTCTTATTCCTCACTCTGTTACAGTTAAAAGCCGGGGTTCTCTTCCTGCTGCTCGACCTGCATGTGAGACAACCTATTTTACTGAATTTGCCTTTGCCAAGAGTGTGTTTATGGGATGTTAATGTATTGGAACAGTTCATTAGTAGTAGCTAATACATATATTATTTTGTTAAGCGTTTCAATAGAGTTACAGTTGTACCAATTCTTATGTTTTATTTTTATGATGTCTGTATTTCGACACTACCATTAAGATAAAGTGTGTTTTACTTAAAGTTGAGTAGCTAGACCAATAGAATTGCATCTGTAGCACAATTTCTTACACTTGCTTTTTATATAAGAAAATGTAAGAGTCTAAGCTATCTTCTTAATATATTTTGAGATATTTTGCTCTGGTCCATAACTGGCATCAGAGGAGTCCCTGACCATAACCCTGATTTGAAAATGTGTTTCTGGAAAAGCGCAGCAGGTCAGGCAGCATCCAAGGAGCAGGAGAATCGACGTTTCGGGCATAAGCCCTTCTTCAGGAATGAGGAAAATGTGCCCAGCAGG
>NC_057712.1:67657028-67662895 GCF_004010195.1 Chiloscyllium plagiosum | reverse complement strand
ATATAGAGGGGGCCACATCGGGTGCAGAGGATGCAATAGATGATGTGTGTGGAGGTGCAGGTGAATTTGTGGCGGATATGGAAGTTTCCTTTGGGGCCTTGGAGGGAAGTGAGGGGGGAGGTGTGGGCGCACGTGTTGCACCTCCTGCGGTTGCAAGGGAAGGTGCCGGGAGTGGTGGTTGGGTCGGTGGGGGGTGTGGATCTGACAAGGGAGTCGCGGAGGGAGTGGTCTCTACGGAAAGCTGATAGAGGAGGGGGGCGAGATATATCCTTGGTGGTGGGGTCCGTTTGGAGGTGGCGGAAATGACGGCGGATGATACGTTGTACATGGAGGTTGGTGGAGTGGTAGGTGAGGACCAGTGGGGTTCTGTCCTGGTGGCGGTTGGAGGGGCGGGGCTCAAGGGCGGAGGAGCGGGAAGTGGAAGAGATGCGGTGGAGGGCATCGTCGACCACGTCTGGGGGGAAATTGCGGTCCTTGAAGAAGGAGGCCATCTGGGTTGTACGGATTTGGAACTGGTCCTCCTGGGAGCAGACCCTGATTTACCTGACTGAGAGAGTAAGGACTGCAGATGCTGGAGATCAGAGTTGAGACTGTGGTGCTGGAAAAACACAGCAGGTCAGGCAGCAATGAGGAGAGGAGAATTGACGTTTCAGGCATAAGCCCTTCATCAGGATTCTTGGCATGTTTTTCCAGCACCACACTCTCGACTCTTACTCTAGGGTGCAGCCGGCCTTCTGTTTTGGTCTGTCCACAGTCCTGGAAGCAAACATTGCAGATTTCTGGTGCTGCAGGGTCATGTACCTTCCTCACACTGAGGGACAGAGGACCTACAATCCATCAACTTCACCCTGCCAAAGCATTTTATGACTGCGAGGCAGATATGGCTTCAAAAACAGGACTTGCTGGAAAAGTTCAGCAGGTCTGGCAGCATCTGTGGAGAGAAGTCAGTATTAACATTGCTGATTTACAGCATTCGCATTTCTTTAGATATTTATTGACGGTTGCTGGCTTGTTGGTTCACCACTAAGATTTGCTCTGGCAGTGGGGTTGGGGAGGGTGCTGAGCTGTCTACATCGTTCACCCTATAAGATTTATGCCCAGTAGGTTTGTGCCATGGTGGTTAATTCTGTGTTAAGCATCATCTGGTGTCACTCAGGATGACGTTCATTTTGGGATGACACTCTTTGTCACATTTGCTGTCAGGGAAGACGGTGAAGGTACATATTTCATTGCCCTATTTTCCCTCAGTCCATTGAGGATCCTGTTTCCCCTTATCCATTCCAATGCTTTTTCAAATAGTCAGCCTCCAGGGGTCATAGCTGTTGGAGATCATCTCCCACTTGTTGGAGTTGCTGTCTGCCATTTTTACATTTCATTTACAGATCATTTTTTAGGGCTGAATAGATGAGAATGGGTAGTTAGAAACACAGACAGATCAGCCATGATCTTATTACATCATGTATCAGGTCTGAGGGCCTGAATGATCTACTTCTGCTACATGGTATGTTGTAAGCTTTTATTTCAGCATAGATACCCGGAAGTCATGGGCCAGTGAGCAATTGAGAATAATTTGATGATCCAGCTACTTCTGGAGAGGCCATCTCTGAGAAAGCTCTTCAATCTATTACAAGTAATGGGCAGAAGCCCTTAAGCCTAAGTCTATGCTTGGGTGTTCTTCCTGTAAGTACTACTTACTAGAAGTGCCAAGTCATAGAGTCACTTCAAACTTTCTTCCACACATTTGAGGATGGGAACCAAACATTCATTGAATCTTACTGAGGTAAGAGTAATAGAGACATAAAAATGAATTTTAGAACAGCAAGAAATAACTACTCCCTAAATTTTGAATCAGACTTCTATGATATTGCATTGAATTTCTTTTGTTTCACTTACTTCTTTAAAAAAATTGCTAAATAGCAAACAAGAGATTAGAACCCAAACATAATATGGAAGTTTTCATCAAGTCTTCCTCCAGGTGCACTGGATATTTATAATCCAGCAGGTTACCCAGACATCTGCAAAGGTGCCTTTCTGATTTTGCTCCCATTGCTCCAAGTATCTCAAATCTGAAACAAGCTCAAGGGCTACGGCTCCTTCAGCACTACCTCCTGGACCCCTTTATTTGCCTCACTTGCAGTCACACCCTCATGTCCCTGACATGAGGCTGTTAATCTAAGGCATGTGACTGCCTCCTGAAACAAAACATCCAGGTAACTCTTCCTGTCCCTGATGTATCGCAGTGTTTGAAGCTCAGAAACCAGCTCATCAATTCAGAGCCATAGATCCTCAAGCAAACAACACTTGCTAAGATATGGTCACTATGAACCACAATGGGGTCCACCAGCTCCAGCATCATGCAGGTACAATACATCGCCTGACCCTGCATCTCTATTTGATTTATTTAGTTCTTAATTTGCTTTGTTTTTAAATTTCTCACTGGTCTTTTAGTTCATAATCTATAAATATTTCTCCTGTTTTCCTTCATTCTGAAAGTATCTTATAATAGATAGTCACATCAGGAGCTGTAACCAACCAATGGTTTTCCTGCAATGTCAGTCTATTTTGTCCTGGGCACCCAGTCCTGGTCTTTAATTTATCCTGTTAAATTTTTTTTCTCCCAAACTATGAACCAAAAAAAGCAAACAAAAAGTACCTCTTCTCCTCTGCACCGAATTCCCATGGTGCCTCCAAAATCCCCAAACTATATATTCACTTGGGCTGTGTCTCACTCTGGATGCGAGGTCTCCTTCCTCACTGTGCAAACTTACTCTCTTAAATTAATGTCAATTCATGAACAGAATAAAATAATAAGAATGATTAGGAAGCTGAAGGGATGGGATTTGATTTGAGAAGATTTTTAAAGTTGACAAGTGGATAAAATCTTTCCTTATTCCTAGTCCCAGCTGACACAATACATGACAAACAGAATACTTGCAGTAGCTAGTCACCAGCTTTAATATCATTTCCACTGGGAATCGAAACTTGTTTCAAAATAACCCTAATTTGAAATCTATGGGAAGTAGCTGATGATCAGCAGTGAGCAGCAGTCATGAGAATGCATCTTCAGCGTGCTAGCCTTCCTCTGAGGATTCCATTGACTTCTCTAACATCCCATCTGTCAGGACTCAGGATGCATCTATTTAAGATAAAAGCTATGAGTCAGCGCTGTACTTGGGTCAAGTAGAGCCAAAAACTGGAACATTAGAATGCTAGAAACTAGAACTTGATATTTAACATACTGGTGGCAGCAAATCTACATCATTGGCAATTAAATATTAAATGCTTAATTGAATATTCATATCTGATTTCTGAACCCCATCTTGTGCTTTCAGCTGAAAGCAGTTTTCTCCTTCCCTCATGTAGATTTAAATCTCTACTGTTGGAGCCATTGTGAGTTCTGCTGGAACTCCTTTAACTAGGTTGGCCTACCTACAGTCTCAAGGATAATACTCTGGACTGGGGAGACAGCCTTGTGACAAGGCCTGTTGATTAATGTGATGGGTCCCAGCTCCTGATTTACAAATAGTCCTAAATTTTCAGCAGGGACTGTATATTTTGTCCATTGCTTGTGTTTTAATTTAATTCCCTCCTCTCACAAGGTCAGGAAATGCAGCATGGTGGGATCAAAATTCTATATCACTGTCAAGGGATTTAATTCCTTACATGCACTAAAACTCAACCATCTCTTACCAGAGAAAATTCCACAGATGAGTCCTGTGCAGGCGATACAAGATAAAAGCTATGAGTCGATGGTTCGGGCAAGAGCCCTTCATCAGGAATGAGGCTTGTGAGCTCAGGGGGTGGTGAGATAAATGGAAGGGGGTGGGGCTGGAGCCATTGGAGCTGAGGATGCGATAAGTAGATGGAGGTGGGGGTAATGGTGATAGGTCAGAGAGGAGGATGGAACGGATAGGTGGGAAGGAAGATAGACAAGTAGGACAGTCATGAGGGTGGTGCTGAGTTGAAAGGTTAGAACTGGGATAAAGTGGAGGGAGTGGAAATGAGGAAACTTATGAAATCCACATTGATGCTGTGGTGTTTGAAGGCTTCCAAGGCGGAAGATGAGGTGTTCTTACTCCAGGCATCCAGTGGTTAGGGTGTGACAATGGAGGAGGCCCAGGACCTGTATGTCTCTTGCAGAGTGGGAGGGGGAGTTGAAGTGTTCAGCCACAAGACGATGGGGTTGGTTGTTGTGGGTGTCCTACCTATCCACCTTCCTTCCCACCTATCTGCTCCACCCTCCTCTCCGACCTGGCACTTTTACCCCCACCTCCATCTACCCATCACACTCTCAGCTACCTTCCCCTCATTCTCCCCCCTCCCCCCCCCCCCCCCACTTTATCTCTCCAGTCCCTCAGCTCACAAGCCTTATTCCTGATGAAGGGCTCTTGCCCGAAACATCAATTCTCCTGTTCCTCGGATGCTGCCTGACCTGCTGTGCTTTTCTAGCACCACACTCTTGACCCTTAAGTTATAACTAATCGTTCAATTGTGGGCCTCAATTAGCAGCAAGGTGGAAAACCCCACCTCCAAAACATTAAAGATTCTGCCTAGTACCTTCAGGGTAAGTGTTCAAAAGCTTTTTCTTTTGAACAGGCAGAGTGGCCAAAAAGCTCTGCATGATAATAACATCACAAAAATAACTAACATGTTGATGCAATTTAGAATGGTTTTCAGGGTCTGGTTATTAGATAAAAAGAAGTCTTTGCCAAATAAAATTTCATTAAAAATAAATGTTCCAGACATCCAGAAACTCACCAGGTGTCCTGATGAAAGCAATGGATGACATTTACATTACTGATCATATTATGTACAGTTAGATGACAAACAATAGAAAGCATGTAAAATGGTCAACTTTTTTACTGAATATAAATGTTTATTCTTAGGACATATGAACAGAGAATTAGGAGCAGAAATAGTCCATCTAGCTTTCCAAACCTGTTCCACATTTGATAACCAATCTGTTGTTTTGAATTTCACATCCCCAGGAACCCCTGGCAACTTGATTCATCTGCCTGACAAGAATTTATCCATCGCTGCCTGTAATCAATGACCCTGCATCCACTGTCTTTTAAGACAGAGAGTTTCAAAGCCATACAACACTCAAGAGAAAAAAATTCCCCTCAGTTCAGTCCTAATAGGGAGTTCCTAATTAGAAAATAGTGCCCCCTTATTCTGGACTGACCCATAAGAAGAAACATCCTTCTGTGTCAAAAAAAATTCAGGCTCTTTTATTCTCAATCAAATCACCTATGACTCTTCAAAACTCCAGTAAAAACAAGCCCAGCCTGTCCAATCAATCTTCATAAGATAATTCACTCATTCCACATATCACTTTCAATGCATTTACATTCTTTCTTAAATAAGGAGACCAAAATTATGCCCTGCATTCAAGATATGTTCTCACCAATTCTCTGTTTCACTTGAGGCATCAAATTCATACTTCTGTGAGGAGATGAGGCATACATGAGTGCACACATGCTATCCATCAGAACTGAAAGCAGCATCATCTGAAACATAGAAACATCGAAGATAGGAGCAGGAAGAGACCATTTGGTCCTTTGAGTTTGCTTTGCCATTCAACATAATCATGGCTGATCATCCAACTCAATAGCCTAATCCTGCTATCTCCCCATAACCTTTGATCCCATTTGCTCCAACTGCTCTAAGTCAGAGTATTGAGTACAGGAGTTGGGAGGTCATGTTGCGGCTGTACAGGACATTGGTTAGGCCACTGTTGGAATATTGCGTGCAATTCTGGTCTCCTTCCTATCGGAAAGATGTTGTGAAACTTGAAAGGGTTCAGAAAAGATTTACAAGGATGTTGCCAGGTTTGGAGGATTTGAGCTACAGGGATAGGCTGAACA
>NC_057712.1:67600896-67656267 GCF_004010195.1 Chiloscyllium plagiosum | reverse complement strand
ATCCTCATCACATTTCACCCTGCCACCCAGCTTAGTATCATCAGCAAATTTGCTAATGTTATTGCTAATACCATCTTCTATATCGTTAATATATATTGTAAAAAGCTGCGGTCCCAGCACTGATCCCTGCGGTACCCCACTGGTCACTGCCTGCCATTCCGAAATGGAGCCGTTTATCATTACTCTTTGTTTCCCATCAGCCAACCAACTTTGAATCCAAGTTAGTACTTTGCCCCCAATACCATGCGCCCTAATTTTGCTCACTAACCTCCTATGTGGGACTTTCTCTGGCTTTCTGCAAGTCCAGGTACACTACATCTACTGGATCTCCCTCATCCATCTTCAGAGTTACATCCTCAAAAAATTCAAGAAGATTAGTCAAGCATGATTTCTCCTTCATAAATCCATGCTGACTCTGACCTATCCTGTCAATACTATCCAGATGTGTCGTAATTTCATCCTTTATAATAGACTCCAGCATCCTTCCCACCACTGAGGTCAGACTAACTGGTCTGTAATTTCCTGTTGTTTTAAAAAATTCTCAAGGTCAGGTTCGTAGGAGAGTAGTCTGACACAGAACAAACGACCAAGAGGCGAGTCTGCTAGAATATGGGCATTTTATTCCCCGCAGCGTCGCCACAACCAACGGGTCTGGCTTATACTCACTCTACATGTTACCGGAACTGGGAGCCGTCAGTTCTCGTAGAGCGGTTGCCAACAACCCACGCTCGGCGGTTAAACGTAACCCCGGAGCAGACTCACCGAACTGGAGACTTTTCCAGCTGATATACTCTTTTCCAGATATAAACATTCATGTGAACAGCAGAGCAAGGCTAAAAAACACATTCCATTCTGGTTACATACAGATAAGAAGATTCACACGGGGAGGTGTGTAATAAGATTCACACGGGACTAAGCAACACCTCCATTCCGGTTAGATTCACACATGTATTGGGACATAATTTTTAACCGTTTCACCACACCTGTTTTCTCTCTCCCACCTTTCTTAAAAAGTGGTACAACATTAGCCACCCTCCAATCCGCAGGCACTGATCCCGAATCTATCGAACTCTGGAAAATAATCACCAACGCATCCATGTAAAAGAGACCTAAGGGGCAACTTTTTCACACAGAGGGTGGTACATGTATGGAATGAGCTGCCAGAGGAAGTGGTGGAAGCTGGTACAATTGCAACATTTAAGAGGCATTTGGATGGGTATATGAATAGGAAGGGTTTGGAGGGATATGGGCCAGGTGCTGGCAGGTGGGACTAGATTGGGTTGGGATATCTGGTTGGACCGAAGGGTCTGTTTCCATGCTGTACATCTCTGTGACTCTATGACTCTATGCTATATCTAGTCACCTCTTGAATACATCAACTACTTCCTGTGGTAATGAATTCCCAGGCTCACTACTCTTTGGGTGAAGAAATATCTCCTCGTCTCTGTGCTAAATGGTCCATCCGAATCCTCAGACTGTGACCTCTGATGTTGGACACACTCACCATCAAGAACATCCCTGCATCTACCATATCTCATCCTACTGGAACTTTAGAAGTCTCTATCAGATCTCCCCTCACCTGTCTGAAGTCCAGCTAAAACAATTCTAACCTAATCAATCTCTCCTCATATTTCAGTCCTGCTATCCCCAGAATCAGCCTGGTAAGCCTGCTTTGCACTCCCTCGAGAGCAAGAGCACCCTTCCTCAGAAAAAGAGATCAAAACTGCACACAATATTCTAGGTGCGGCCTCACCAAGCCCCTGTATAACTGCAACAGCACATCCCTACTCTTGTACCCAAAGCCTCTCGCAATGAAGGCCAATATTATAATTTGCCTTCTTTACTGTCTGCTGTACCTGCATGCCTACCTTCAGCGACTGGTGCACAAGGACACCCTGGTCCCACTGCAAACTCCCCTCTCCCAATTTATAGCCATCCAGGTAGTAATAATCTGCCTTCTTGCTTTTGTTTCCAAAGTAAATAACCTTGCATTTATCCAAATTATGCTGCATCTGCCATTGATTTGCCCACTCACCCAACCTGTCCAGATCATGCTGAAGGATCTCTGCATCCTCATCACAGCTCACCCTGCCACCCTACTTGGTATCATGAGCAAACTTTGAGATGTTACATTTTGTTTCCTCATCCAAATCATTAATATTTATTGTGAACAGCTGAAGTCCTAGCACCAATCCCTGTGGCACCCTGCTAGTTACTGCCTCCCAATTTGAAAAGGACCCATTAATTCCTATCTTTGTTTCCTCTCTGAGCATAGAACATACTAATTATACCTATTTATACCTTAGTTTTCTGTTGATTTTGGATGTCATGAGGATGTTTTGGCAAGGTGTTTAAACTTCATTCACCATAGCACTGCAAGACACCTTGGAAATACCTCAGAGTCATTGCAATCCCTTGGCTTACGCCTGTAATATCAACAGAACTACATTGAGATCACAATTTTGCGCAGGAACAGTTTGTTTATTTCTGCTCTACTCGTTCATTTATATTACCTGTTCCAAGATGCATGCTCTGAGAAAAAACTCCCACAGTGATTACTATCTTTTTGTGTGTTCTTGGCATGATTCCTCTTTCTTGCATGGCTTTATACCTGTGAATAATTAGGGCTAACTGTTTTTGCTCAGTGAATAGTACTGAACCTGACACGTAATCCAGAAATGCTGGTAGGCATGTTGATGATAGATTCACTCAGGGTTATCAACAGGGTCAGCTGAGGAAAAGAATTCCTGAAAGTAACACCTTCCAAAAGTACTTGTAGCCCACAGCTGAAAATTACAGCTATGTTTAGCTGTTTTATAAACATTGTTAACCTTTTAGCAAACTAAACCAACTTAATTAGGAAATGATTACTCTGTGTTCCTGTAATGAAACTTGCCGCATAAATGGCTGTGTTGTCTCTATGTAGAAATAATAGCCTACTGCTATATGGGTTTTTTCTGCTAGATGGAAGGAATAGGTTTGTAGAAAAAAAATATGAAATTGTATTTTTCCATTAAAAAACAGGATTTTGACATCAAGGTGAATAAAACAACACTGATTTAATATTTGGTGTTTGCAGAATTTTCTGTAAATTGAAACAAAATTCAATCTCTAAAATAGCATTACATTTGATTATAATAAAAACTAAGCACATACAATGCATGGTTACACTAATGCTGCTGGATTGTATTCTTGACTTACATTGAAAAGAATTTTAACTAATTTTTAGATTAAACAACAATAAATTAAAAAGCCATTACCGTATTGTGAAGATGCAGTTTAAAATTAACAAAATCAAGAGTGAAAATTATACAAGTTAACTGATTGTAAAAGTAAAATATGATTTGAGAGGATTAGCAGTAATGAAAACATGTCATCAAATCAGCAACTCTAAACTGCAAAATTCACATGAATGCTTCAAAATTGAATATTAATTAACTGAGAAATCTTTGTATGTAGTGGTGTCATAATTGTGTCATTAGACTAATAATCCTCAAACCCAGGTTTATGCTCTAGGGACATGGCAGCTGGTGGAACTTACATTCAATTAACAACAATCTCGAATTGAAAGTTAATCTCAGCAATAGTTATTGTGAAACTTTCAGTGGTTGCCGTAAACAACCACCTGGTTCATCAATGTCCTTAAGGGGAATGAAATCTGCCATCCTTCCCTCCCTCTGGCCTAAATTTTTTTTTTTTAGATTAGATTACTTACAGTGTGGAAACAGGCCCTTCGGCCCAACAAGTCCACACCGACCCGCCGAAGCGCAACCCACCCATACCCCTACATTTACCCCTTTAACCTAACACTACGGGCAATTTAGCATGGCCAATTCACAGTTTTTTTTGGATTGTGGGAGGAAACCGGAGCACCCGGAGGAAACCCACGCAGACACGGGGAGAACGTGCAAACTCCACACAGTCAGTCGCCTGAGTCGGGAATTGAACCCGGGTCTCTGGCGCTGTGAGGCAGCAGTGCTAACCACTGTGCCACCGTGCCGCCCACAAATGTGACAGCCAATCCACGATATTGCAATTGATTCTTCAGCATCCTCTGAAATTGCAGAGCAGGTCACTCAGTTCAAGGGCAATTAGGGATGAGCCACAAATGAAGGTTTTGTCATTGATGCTCACATCGCTGATAAAGAGTGTGATTCAATGATATGGTACTCCTTGTAGAAAGCACAAAATGCATATCTGAGGAAACCATGTGTATAGAGCTCCTTAGTTTTGATTCACATTAAACTTCTGACCCTGGTTTCTGATGATCTTTTCCCTGCTCAGTGTTTTATGCGATATTTTTTAACTGATGCATGCAAATTGTTAGTCTTATAAACAGGAGGTAGGTGAGTATTCCAACATTTTATGTCTTTATTTCAGATTTTCAGCATCCCTGGTCTTTTGCCTTTTGTGTTTTGTTAAAGTTTGCAGGTATCAACGTAATTTATTGTATTTTTTTATTCCATCATGTGGTATAGGCATTTCTGGTATTGCTGGCCAGGCCAGCACTGTGGTCCACCCCAAATTGCCCTTAAAGATAGTGGTGAGTTTGCTTTGTTACGCTGTTGTAATCCTTAGGGCAGGAAGACTCACAATGCTGTCCGGAAGGGAGATTCAGGATTTTGACCCATCGACAGTGAAGGAACAGTGATGTAGTTCCAAGCCAGGGCACGGTGTCACTTGGAGGTGATCTTAGAGGGATTGCGTTCCCAAAAATCTGCTGCCCTTGTCTTTTAGGGGAGCCTTGGTAAGTTATTGCAGTGCCTTTTGTAGATGATACACTTTGTTGCTATTGTGCATCAATAATGAAGGGAAATGTGTTGAAGGTGATGGTTACTTTGCCTGTTAAGTGGGCTTTGACCTGGATGATGTCAAGCTTCTTTGGTGTTGCAGCTACATGCAGCCAGGCAAATGGGGAGTAATCCTGATTTGTGCCTTGTGAATGGTAGACAAGCATTGAATAGATAAGAGGTGAGTTATTCACTGCAGAATTCTTAGCCTCTGACCTGCTCTTTGAACCGCAGTATCTATATGGCTGGTCCAGTTCAGTTTCTGGTCAATGGTAACGTCCAAGATTTTGATAAGTATGATATTAAAATGAGTAATTAACACTTCAAGAACTTCAGGCAGGGTTCCTATCTAACATTGTTATCAGAGTACTGTCACTAAAAGGTTGGGCATTAGATCTTGGAGAAGGCTTGCAATTGTTCTGGTGATATTACTGATGTCATAAGAAACAAAATTTAAAATAAACAAGAACAATTCATTAAAATTCAGAAGTGCCTAGTCTATAATGCACAGAAACAATGCTCATTATTGATGTATAATAATATTTGAGTGAATTATTGAGTCTTCAGTTTTACATGTTAAAAACATATGCTTCTCCAATAGCAAAGAAGAGTAACTGTTCTGGGCTAAAATTGTCAATTGTACCAATTCACATAATGAAAATCTGACCAATATTTATCTAAAAGTTGCATCTGCATCCATGAAGAGTTTAGCACCCAGGGAAAGATCTATTCCATGCAGTAGAACTTCCTGATGAATATTATCCTGATGTCAGAAGTCAAATGCTCATATGTGGTACCCTGTATTTATATTTCCTGATGTTTCCTCTAGCAAATACCACTTTAAAATCACACTCCTCTGCAGTTTCATTGTATCATTCAAATTTTTTAATACCACTTTATCATCTTTGTTTTGGTTTTTCCGTTCTTCCAGCATTAAGCATCTTGCTAAGAAGCTCTTGTTCTTCAGGCAAATGGTACTGTCATCATTGGTGTACCTGTTATATAATGAAAAACTTGTCTGTGAGAATTTCTGTAAATGTCTGAGGATCAATGAAATGCCCTGTTCAGGGTAGGCAAAGAGAAGAGTCAACTGAGCAGCTATTCTGAGGAATAAACCTCTGTATGTCACCCTCATTTCATTACATTTCTTTCAATATTCTTTGTTAGCTCAAGAATAATCCAATAAAAGATTTGAAAAGCTGTGCTTCCAGTTCTCTGAGTCTGACCGTTTTTTCCCGAAGAATCTGGTACTATTTTATCTACTTTTCTTCGAAACATCTGTCAAACCGTCGCCATTTTCCTAATTCATCGAATGCACTGTTTCTTTTATTTTCAAATATTTTGCCAATTTTGAGTCTACTACAAACTTAGCAAAAGATTTAAAGAAAATAGTGGGTTATCAGAACTGCCTGAAATTGTTTAACTGGCTATGTTTGTACAGAAAGTAATAAGGGGAGGAAATATATTAAATTCAATGAAAAGTCCTGCAGATGCTGGAGTTTTGAAAGAAAGACAGAAAATACTGGTGAAATGCAAAAGGATTGGCAGCATCTGTGGAAAGAGAATCAGCGGCAATGTGTTAAACTTTACATGTTTTGGCTAAGTGAAAGTTGTGATAAGTTTAGTAGAGGGTTTTTTGCTGGGAGGTCGAGTAAGATTTCTTGCCATATTGTACAAAACTCACCTCATGAAATTACCTACCCTGTCCCAATGGTATCCCTTTCATCTAATCTTAGCATTGTCCTAACACATTTTTCTTGGGGCAACTTGCCATTCAACATCTCCGGTTTTCAGGTCATGTTGAAGAGGCCGTTGTGCCCCCGAACAATTGCTGACATTCCAAAGCTGCCCTACTTGGTGTAGGGCATACATGTGTGTAGAGGTCAGAAAGATAGGATAGTGAAGAAGGCGTTTGGTATGCTTTCCTTTATTGGTCAGAGTATTGAGTACAGGAGGTCATATTGTAGCTGTACAGGACATTGGTTAGGCCACTGTTGGAATATTGCATGCAATTCTAATCTCCATCCTATTGGAAAGGTGTTGTGAAACTTGAAAGGGTTCAGAAAAGATTTACAAGGATGTTGCCAGGGTTGGAGGATTTAAGCTATAGAGAGAAGTTGAACAGGCTGCGGCTGTTTTCCCTGGGGCGTCGGAAGCTGAGGAGGGACCTTATAGAGGTTTACAAAATCATGAGGGGCATGGATAGGATAAATAAATAACATCTCTTCCCTGGGGTGTGGGAACCCAGAACTTGAGGGCGTAGGTTTAGAGTGAGAAGGGAAAGGTATAAGAGAGACCTAAGCGGCAACGTTTTCATGCAGAGGGTGGTACGTGTATGGAATGAGCTGCCAGAGGAAGTGGTGGAGGCTAGTACAATTACAAAATTAAAAAGGCATCTAGATGGGTATATAATAGGAAGGGTT
This sequence comes from Chiloscyllium plagiosum, assembly GCF_004010195.1. Lineage (NCBI taxonomy): Eukaryota > Metazoa > Chordata > Chondrichthyes > Orectolobiformes > Hemiscylliidae > Chiloscyllium > Chiloscyllium plagiosum. Next base: position 67,649,054 of record NC_057712.1, on the reverse strand, counting down.
TGGAGAGATATGGGCCTGGTGCTGGCAGGTGGCACTAGATTGGGTTGGGATATCTGGTCGGCATGGACGGGTTGGACTGAAGAATCTGTTTCCATGCTGTACATCTCTATGACTCTATGACTCTAAAAGGGGAAGTTGGGCACTGTGATTCTCTGAGAAGGGACCTGAAGGTCCTGGTGAAGGGGGCAGGACGGAACAGCAGCATCCACATCCCAGAAGACTGGGAGAGGAGACTACACCACCAGATTCTAGCAGCCTGGATCAGTGCAGTCTTCACAATCAGAGGGGCTGCCATTTATGCCATAAGAAGGTCAATGACCTCTCCACTATGCTAAGGTAAGTGCTGCAATCTTCTCTCTACTATCTCACACTCATTCTAACTCTGCTACTACACCCATTATAGTGGGTGTTGAGGAGAGTCATCCTCTTCCTCTAGGTTTGGCAGAGATAACAAAGCACCAGACCATGCCAGTTTGGTCTATGTTTTCTCTCCAGATCAATTTTTTAAAATTCTCTCTTGGGATGTGGGGATCACTGGCTGGCCAGCTTTTATTGCCATTTGATTATCTAGTTGTCGTTGAGATAATGGTGGTGAGCTGGCTTCTTAAATCACTGCAGTCCATGTGCTGCAGATTGACTCACAATGCCATTAGGGAGGAAATTCCAGGACTTTGACCCAGTGACAGTGAAGGAATGGTGATATATTTCTGAGTCAGGATGGTGAGTGGTTTGAGGGGAAGTTGGAAGTGGTGTTGTTCCCATGTAACCGCTGCTCTTGTGCTTCTAGATGGAAATGGTCATGGGTTTGGAAGCTGCAGTCTCAGGATTTTGGTGAATTTCTGTCGTATATCAAGTTGATAGTACACACTGCTGCTACTGAACGTCAGTGATGGGAGTGATTATTTGTGGAACTGGTGCCAATCAAGTGGGCTGCCTTGCCCTGGATGGCTTCTTAAGTGTTGTTCGAGCAGCACTCATCCAGGCAAGTGGAGAGTATTCCATCATGCACCTGACTTGAGCCTTGTAGATGGAGGCGTTGGGGAGTCAGGAGGTGAGTTATTCACTGCAGTATTCCTAGCCTCTGACCTGCTATTGTAGCCACTATGTTTATGTGATGAATCCAGCTGAGTTTCTGGTCAATGGTGACCCCGAGGATATTGATAGTGGAAGATTCAGTGATAGCAATGCCTTTGAATGTCAAGGGGTGATGGTTAGATTGTCTGGAGATGGTTAACATGCGGCATATTATCCAGGTCTTCTTACATTTGAGCATGTCTGCTTCAGTGTCTGACAAGTCATGAATGGTGCTGAACATTGTGGAATCATTTAGGAGCATCCCCACTTCTGACCTTATGATGGAGGAAAGATCATTGATGAAGCAGCTGAATTGGTTGTGCCATGTCAGTATGAAAATCTCAGGCATCTGGAGGATTGCCTAGCAATGTGGGAAGGAGGTCAAAGTCCTTCTCTGCTCTGCCAGGGCATGTACCTTGACCTTCTCTCTGCTATTTCACACTCATTCTAACTCTGCTACCTCCCATCAAGGGTCATACTCCATGGCTCTTACTCTTGCGTGCAAAATCTTTACTCACTCACTCTCATTCCTCCCCAACCTTCCACACCAGCAGCCCTGCATGTCCTCTGCTTTGTCTACTTACTCACTTGGGACACTTCTGGACCAGCACTAACAACATTTAAGCCTCATTCAATCTCTTTGTTCCTTTTATTTCAAGAGAAAACATCCCATAATGGGGTGGATGGAGATACGATGTGATAGTGTGCCTGACATCAGGTTCCTCAAGACTACAGAGAGAGAATTCTGTCTTTTGCAGAAGAAGACTGGGCAAGGCAACTTAGGAATGCAGGTACACAATGGCCTTGTAAAAATGGCTTAGCCACAAGGGGTGTTGGCTTTTTTGGTTGATGTGCAGTAAATGGTGAATTATTGGGAACATGAGTGGTTGGTTAGGGCTGGAATCCGGCAAATGGGACACCACAGGGACAGGGTAGGTAGTTAATGTGGTGCGACATCTCAGGAGGCCTCATGATGAGAAATTCAACAAAATTGACACTTGGCCAAAATGTGTGAGATTCAGCTCAAAATAGCTTTTAACTCTATGCACTCTGTGGCTCAGTGCACGTAGGAAACCAGTGCATATTAGTCTTTTTGCTACTACTATTGTCAATTGCTAGCTAAGATCTGGGTTTTTATAAAGAGTTCAACCATTAATTGCATATGAATATTTCACCATGTAAAAGAGTGTACATGATGTTCAGATACAGTTCAACCATGATCTAACTTTTTTAAAATTCATTCACAGGATGAGGACATCACTGGATAGGCCAGTATTTATAGTCCTTCCCTACTTGCCCATGGGGCAGTTAAGAGTCCCATGTAGGCAAGACCAAGTAAGGTTGGCAGTTTCTTTCCCTAAAGAACATAACTGAACCAGGTAGTTTTTCCCGACAATTGACAATGGATTCATGGTCATTATTAGACTCTTGATTCCAGTTTTTTTTACTGAATTCAAAGTCCACCACTGGCCACAGCAGGATTTGAATCCCATTCCTCAGAACGTCACCTGGATTAATATTCCAGTGGTAATACCTCCCCTAAACTGAATGACAAAACAATCTCCAAGAACTGAATGGATATTCCTACATCAATTGGCACAGATGTGGTGTGCCAGTGTTGGTCTGGGGAGGACAAAGTCAGAAATCGCACAAGACCAGGTTATAGTTCAACAGGTTTATCTGAAATCACAAGCTTTTGGAGTGAGGTGAAGTGAGAGGGAAGCACACAGAACACAGAATTTATAGGCAGAGAGCTCAAGGGCAGAGCGATCAAAAGAACATACAAATAATGTGAGTGCAGTGTCAGATAATAAGTCTCTGTAGGTAATCAAAAGTGTTAGACGGTGTGAGTAAAGTGCTGAAAAATGTGTTGCTGGAAAAGCGCAGCAGGTCAGGCAGCATCCAAGGAGCAGGAGAATCGATGTTTCGGGCATAAGCCCTTCTTCAGGAAGAAGGGCTTATGCCCGAAACGTCGATTCTCCTGCTCCTTAGATGCTGCCTGACCTGCTGCACTTTTCCAGCAACACATTTTTCAGCACTGATCCCCAGCATCTGCAGTCCTCACTTTCTTCCGGTGTGAATAAAGTGCCAATATTTAAATAACAACTGAGGGGATGACATAATCCGCTTAAATGAGGCAGAAAGATAATAAGATGGTGCTGGAGGAAAATCAAATGACTGGAATAACGTGCAACACAAACAGAAGCTGCTGGCGAAGGCCAGCAGGTTCGATAGCATCTGTGAACAAAAATACCAGAAGAAGGGTCACCAGACGCGAAACGTCACCTGCAGAGACTCATTATCTGACACGGCACTCAGACCATTTGTATGATCATTTGATCTCTTTGCCCATAAACTCGGTGTTCTGTGTGCTTCCCTCTCACTTCATCTGGTGAAGGGACTACACTCTGAAAGCTTGTGATTTCAAACAAACCTGTTGGATTATAATCTGGTCTCGTGTGATTTCTGACTTTGTCTATTGACACTAAGCAATACTGAAAAAACATTGACTTTTGATAAAAGACAGAATAGTTAAGTGTAACAGGAAAGTGCTCAGAATGCCACATTCAAAAATGTAAACATTACGGTTAAGTCCCCAAGTACAGATTGGGAAATTGCAGGCTCAAACCCTTTTTGTTATTTAAATTAGAAGATGGAAAATTAACGTTTGTTGCTCTGACCTATGCTGTGAATGCTACCCCGCTGTTGCAAGCTCCTGAACAAACTTTGAGAATCATTGTTTATAACATGAAGGGATATTTTGAATATTCAATAGTTGGAAAGTGTCCAATCCAGCACGGATCAAAATTAAAAATCCCTCAAGTTTGAAACCTGTTGCCTTTAGCACCCATCAGTTGTTATGTATCTGTTTACCCAGTCATTCAGATTCATAATTAACTGCTCCCTAATAGAGAAAAAAACGTGCTTGAAATATCACAGTAAATGGTGAAATTCAGAATGACACCATTGCATGTTGAACCTATTGACTTCTTATGTGTGTGTCTGTGTAGAGGGCAAAGTGCAGCAGTTAGTAATAGCATAAATGAAGTCTGGCCTCTATTTTTGTGCTGATGATAATATCTCCCCCCCCCCCCCAGATTTGAGTGTAGAAAGGAACCAGCTGGTTATGCTTGTGCAATGGTCCAACATATGTACCTCTCCTTATTTTAATTAAATAATCTAGTTAAGGAAATGACTGAGACCTTTAGTACATCAAGAGCTTCACTGTTTAAAATTTCAGCAGTTCAGCTTATGGGCACAGATACAAAGAATTTGTAAATGTACATAAAATACAGAGTGAAGGCATTGTGTCTGTCAGTTGTATAAGTACTAAAGAAACATTAATATTCATTTGGTTCCCTGTGTTGAATAATCTTAATATTTTATCAGTGAAAATGTATGTTTTTAAACTTAATGAGCATTGGATGGTAATTGGCAAAGAATAAAATCAAAGTTCACTCAAGTTTGTCAATCGTTTCCGGTGCACAAACATGTAACAAAGCCCACATATATTATATACTATATCAGTTCTTTTGGTACAAAACATTCCTGTTGAAGATATATAACCATCTGTGTTAATTTATTTAAATAAAAGGCTATACCTATTACTGTTGTTGTGTGTAGGTTAGATTTGAATTCCTCCCTTGTTGTCCAGAATATTCTAAGAATGCTATTGCTAGGACATAGCTCAAGCAATCTGCCCCCAGTGAAAATGGAACTTCTTCCTTATAACTATTAAAGTGAGTTGGAAATTTTCATGTTTTTACTTCATTTGCTTAGAAAACATTCTAATCACCCCACACTGAAAGTTTACACAATATAAAATGTCTTAAGAATGTCCTAAACTACACAGAAAGTGTGTCCAGTCCCTGTGCAATTACCTCTTTGAAAACAGATATTCTTGGAAAGTGAATCAAAGATTCATTGTCTTAAGGCAGCTGTAATAGATTTTAGAAGAAAAAAAGGTCATAAAATGAGAGTAGACATTCGGAAGTGACCCTTACCAATAGTGGTCATTTTCAGCATCATCAAAACTAACAGATCAGTCTGTATGTTCACTGAAATTTTAAACCAGCCCATTAGCGAATGTGGGTTTGTTTAATTTCCAGGTTATATTTGCCAGGCTCTCTCTGAGGGCTGGAAAAGAAACCCCTCCTGAACTGTAAACAAAAAGCGAATCACAGGAGAGCCCTGATGCAGGGCCATTGGCAGATCATGCTGAACTTGTTTCAGCCAGAGCACACTCTGGCTTTATGGTCAATGCAAGTTGTAGAGCTTCAAAGGTGTGCCCTGTATTGGAAGCAAGACATTGCGGTGACCCCAAACTCTTGCCAGATTCAGTTACAGTTGCTGGAATATTCTCAACAAACTCAAAGCACTCCAGCTGCCTGGAGATTCAGTAAACTGTGGCAGTCTTAAAGACACGGTTTTGAAAAAACATCAGCAACTGAGTAAAAATTTGCAACTTGAATTTTGCTCAAACAGATGTTATCTGCTAGCAATTACCACACTTGTCAACACTTGTGGAAAATGACACAGAAATCTATAGTCTTCAACCACAGATGATCCCAAAGACAATACAATCACTCAGTTAAGTTTCTACATTAACTGTAAAATATACAAACACTTTGCAAGCTACAGAATGTTTTAGAACACTCTCAAAGGCCATCTTCATTGTTAACCAGTGGGTAAACTAATAGAAATAATGAACTCTTTTTTGATCTGGGCCCATTGAGTGAGAGATTTGATTATTGGCTTGCAATGTGCTGCAATTGAAGTTTGGAGCTCAGGAAAAGAGTCAAGAGTAAAATAATAATTTTTGACCATTCACAATATGGAATCTTGCCTCCTCCACCTGGACAAAAATGTCTTTTGGAAATATACCAGCTTGTTTATATCTTTGCTCTCACTTGTTCCTGTTGAGACCAGTGAAGTAGTCCTGTCCAACACTGAAGATACACATATGTTGAAATCATCATAGCTACCCATTTTGGAGGGATAACATGTAGCCTGCCATGCAATCTATATATATTGTAATTGTTTTTTAACCTCATCAATCTACCACTGCACACATCATTTTACATTACGAAATGTGCAATCTGAGTAACCCCATATTGTGAGGTATTATTATTATTGCAAGTGATCATCATACAGTAACTAACTTTTCATGGGTAAGAAAGATCCTGAAGAAAGCAGGGTGGGAATACAACACAGTGCTAATGAACACTTTCTCAATTATTAGATTAGAGTCATAGAAGTTTACAGCATGGAACCAGGCCCTTTGGCCCAACTTGTCCATGCTGCCCAGTTTTCACAATTAATCCTGTCCCATTTATCTGCAATGGTCCGTATCCCTCCATACCTAGTCAAGAGTGTGTTGCTGGAAAAGCACAGCAGGGCAGGCAGCATCCGAGGAGCAGGAGAATCAATATTTCGGGCCAGAGGCCTTCATCAGGAATGGTCCAAAACATCGATTCTCCTGCTCCTCGGATGCTGCCTGACCTCCTGCGCTTTTCCAGCAACACACTTTTGACTCTGATCTCCAGCTTCTGCAGACCTCACTTTCTCCCTCCATACCTATCCTTTCCATGCAGCTATCCAAATATTTGTTAAATGACAAAATTGTATTCGCCTCCACCACTGCCTCTGGCTGCCCATCCCAGACACGCACCATCCTCTGTGTGAACAAAATGCCCCCTGAACCTTTCTGTATCTCTCCTTCTCACTTTAAACCTGTGCCCTCTAGTTTTAGACTCCATTACCATGGAGAAAAGCTGTTGGATACCTAAAACTGAAAGAACTGCGGATGGTGTAAATCCTAAACAAAAACAGAAGTTGTTGGAAAAGCTTAGCGAGCCTGGCAGCATATGTGAAGAGAAATCAGAGTTAACGTTTTGGGTCCATTCTGAGGGAGGGTCACCAGACCATTACTCAGATTTCTCTTCACAGATGTTGCCAGAACTGCTGAGCTTTTCCAGCAACTTTTGTTTTTGTATTTGTTGGATATCTATCTTGTTTAGGCCTCTCATGGTTTTATAAACTTCTATAAGGTCACCCCTCAGTCTCAAACACTACAGGAACAAAAGTCCCCTGTTTAGTAGATTGAGCAATGATCCAAGTGCTAGCAAATACAACTCGATTAAGATATCTGGTTGGCATGGACCGAAGGGTCTGTTTCGATGCTGTACATCTCTATGACTCTATGAGCAAGAAATTAAATGAATGTATGTCTAAAGAAATAGCGTGAGGATAATACTTGAACACTAAAATAGCCAAGCTGGACAAAAAATATGCATGATGGAAAATTTAAGCTGTGATCTATATTGGTTTAATTTTGTGTTATCACTCAGCTCTAAGTTGCAAAGTTGTGGATTCGAGCCATAGTCAGGGCATAAGCACATAAATCTGTTCTTAAATATTTACATTTTGAAGAGCCTCCAATGATTCAGCTTGACAAATACAAAATCTCTTCAACCTTTCCAATGCTAATTAATCCATTTTTAGATGGTAAACCTCTTCACTGAAGCATTAGGCATAGCTAAATATTTATCTTCTCCACAAAATCAACCACTTTTTATTTAATCTATTTTTTCCACTCATAATATGAAGGCAGAAGTTCAGATGTTGGTTGCCTTTTTAACTCATTTATGTTATTTCCTTCAATGAATTTCAGTGGTAATTAGTTTTGCAAATATGTTTATTACCCCCCTGAATATCTTTTACATATTATGCCACCAAAAGTACGTAATAAAAATGTGGGAAAACCTTGCACATCTTTTTCTCAAACTAAATGAGAGCTAGTCATGCATAGTGTATTAAATGCCAGAATTTATAATGTCAGCTTTTGGCAGTTGAGATTTGTTTCTAGAACTGTGAAGTTTGCAAATTACTGTGAATATGTTTTCTTTGAATTTTCTTCTTACTCTGACTTTCCTAGTTTTGAACTCATACCTCTTGATATTTGAACCGTTCACATCATGACCTCATAGCCTCAACCATTTACATCAATGACCTTTCGAGTCTGATGTGGATGGTAATAATACAACACCTGTAATTTGAAACAAAAACAGAAATTGCTGGAAAAGCTCAGCAGGTCTGGCAGCATCTGTGGAGAGAAATCAGAGTTAATGGTTCAGGCTAAGTGACCTTTCCTAAGAATTGATGGTAGCTGGGAAAATGTTAGTTTACATGTAAAAGATATGGTGGGGGAGAAGGGGTAAGGATTAAATGATAAGTGGAGATAGAGCCCTAAGAGAGAGAAAAACAGTTGGATAGACAAAAGAGTGCCAAACGATCTGGTTAGGAGGGTGAATAGCTATTAGTGGGGACTGTTAGTAGCTAACAATGAGTGTAATAGCAGACTCTGTGATAACAAGGCCTGATGTGTGGGGGTTGGAGTAAGACCACGCAAGAACTCAAGCCCTAAAGTTATTGAACTCAATATTGAATCCAGAAAGCTGCATGTCCTCAAGTAGAAAATCAGAAGTTGTTCTTCCAGCTTGCACTGAGCTTTGCTGGAGCACTGCAGCAAGCCTGAGACAGAAATGTTGGTCAGCAAATAGGGTGGTGTGTTGAAGGTAGCAGGCAACTGAAAGCTCAAGTCATTTTTGCAACGGAAGCGGGCCCCCAATCTACGCTCTGTTTCCCCAATGCAGGGGAGACCACATTGTGAGCAGCGAATGCAGTAAGCTAGATGGTGTGAACAGTTTAGTTAATATCTATAATTTGTTGAATTTCAATCCACAAATAATATTTCAGGTCAGGAATTAGAACCAGTGTGAAACAGAGATGAGGAATAAGAGTCAGAAAATGCTGGTGGAAGTATTTCAGAGCCATGCTAACATCAGTTCAACTTTTGGTAAATTGTTTTACAGGAATTAATTTGCTCTTGTAACAAAGGCAAAGCAACAATTATGGGATTTTGTCATCTTTAAATAGACTGGACAAAGCTAATGGATAAGGGTAATCTAGAAAATGATTTTGTGCAATGAATTCATAACAACTTCCAAGAGCAAATGCATTGTTCAACCAACTTGGAACAAAGATGTTCTAGATCTTGTGTAAAGCAGTGGTATGAACTAATAATTGCATAACAAAAGAAAAAAATATTCATAACATAATTGAGAGGAGATGCCAGCGTTGGACTGGGCTGGACAAAGTTAAAATTAAAAAACAGCAGGTTACAGTACAACAGGTTTCTTTGGAAGTACTAACTTTCGGAGCGCTGCTCCTTCATCAGGTAGCCAGTGGGCAGATACACAATCTCCTTGGAGAGCCTCTCCTCTTTGAGTTGGCAGTTAGGCTCTGCTTCACAACCACCTTGTGAAGGAGCAGCGTTCCGAAAGCTAGCGCTACCAAATAAGCCTGTTGGACTCTAACCTGGTGCTGTGTGATTTATAATTGAGAGTGACATAACAAAATCAAAAATAAGAATCTAAATTGTAAACAACAAACTAATTACAAAGTTAAGAGAGGACAGATGGTTAAGGTTAATTCGGTAAATAGACTAAAATGTATTATGGTAAATAAACAAAAGGAACTATTTAAAGAAATTATTTAAAACATTCAGCAAAAAGGTGTTCCATTGAAAAATAGAAACTCAGTGAGAAAGGCTTATCTATGACTGAGGGAACTGTAGAGCTAAAAATGTTAAGGGTAATATTAAATGATAAGAATGGGTGAATTATATTGTGCAAATTAATAATTGTCTGAGGATTTGAGAGTTTTCAAAACCAGGAAAGAGCTATCAAAAAGGGGAACAAATAAAATTTGTGAGAAAACCAGTCTGGAATATAAATAAAAGAAAGTCCTGTATATTCTGGAAATAAAAACAGAAATTGTTGAAGAAACTCTGCAAGCCTGGCAAAATCAGGGGAAGGGGGGGAGGTTGTTGTGGGGGCGTTGGGAAACAAAGTTAACATTTCAGGTCAAACTCTGAAGAAGTATCACTGGACCCCAAATGTTAATTCTGCTTTCTCCCCACAGATACTGTCAGACATGCTGTGTCTCTCCTGGAAAATACACAGCAGATTGTGAGAATTTTAATAAGAATATAAAATGGAAAATAGGCGATAGTGAATGTTGATTCAAGAATACAAGGCATATAAGAATGAATGGGCCATACAGTCCATCGAGCCTGCGCTGCCATTCAGTATGAATGGGGCTAAATTCCACTTTTCCATCTCCTCCCAGAAACTTTAATTCTGTGGGAGTCCAAAAATACATCTGTCCCAGCCTGATGTCGTCAAAGAAGGAGCATACACAACCTTATAAAAGTTCACAATCCTCCGAGTCAAATAATTTATGTTCATTTCGCTTCTGAAGGTTTGGCCCTTTATCTTGTGACTGCCCTCATGTTTTAAACTCCCTGAGCAGTGAAAACAATTTATCAGGGCTGATTCTTGCCATATTCTGATAAAGTGTCACTTTGTCAATTTTCATGGGAAGATTTTCTTCACGAAGCCAAGTTTGTTTTCTCAGACTATTATCCTAAACATGCCTCATTAACTTCCTACCATGCCCCGTGGCACCTCTGTCATCTGGCAAAAGCCTGATCGTATGACTCACCATAGCCTAAGTACTTGCCATTCCTGTAATCCACTGAAATACCTCACGATCTCTGGTTCTAATGCCATTTTATAGGGCCATTGTACATCTGGTTAAACACTAACAGTCTGTGTCTGGCCTGCATTCTTCTTGACAATTCTCCTGGAAATGACAAAGTACAGAAAATTGTCACTCTGATTTGCAGACAGGGACGTAGAAGTGCTGGTGGATGGGATGGGTCTGGAAGATGTTCATCCTCTTCCCCAGGGCCATCAGAGAGGCCATGACACCAGACCGCGTCAGTTTGGTCCAAGTTGGCTATCGGGATCAATGTGATCTCAAGCATCTGGAGCAATGCTCAGCAATGTAGGAAAAATATCAATCACTTTTTCTGCTCCAGCAGGTCAAGTGCCACAATGTTCTCTCTGTTACTTTGCACTCATTCAAACTCTGCTCTTTCTCCCACCAAGACTCATGCTGTACTGTTCTTTCTATTGCATGCAACATCTTCCCTCACTTGATCTCACCCACCCAATCCTCCCACACAACAAATCCCGCATGCCTCTGCAAGTCCTACTCACTCACGTAACTTCACTGCCTATTCCTTTCCTGTGACAGCCCCTTTCATCTCGCTCAATCGCTTCTTTCCTCTCAGTACAGGACTAAACAGACCATGGCAGGGCAAAAAGAGCCTGAGCTTCAGCTCCTCATACTCTACAAGAGTAGGATCCTGACCATGAGGACTTCTTCCTCTTGACTTTGAGATATGGCATTTAGCTGAAGCACATGTCCTGTGTGTGCCATATATGCTGCTGTCACGGATGCAGTCATGAGATTGCCATAAAACAATGCTGGGCAGCAATACATCCAGTCTTTGATGGATACTGCTGACATTTGTGACAAGCTACCTGACTTTGTGTGTGTGCTAAAATGCAAGGTGCGAACTGTGAGCTTGGAAGTTCTGGCTGATGGGGCAAAGGGCAAAAAAGGAGAAGGCAAGGAAAGGATGGGGTGAGCAAGCAGGTAGTCTCAAAGTGGGAGCGTGCTATGGGAATGAACGAGCAGCCCAGTCTAATCTATGCACTGGATGCCTGACACTGCCATATTGCAATGAAAGATACTGGAGTATCCTGCAGTGTAGCACTGATGTGCAAAAAAACACATTGGAAGCAGATTGGAGATATGCCATGATGATGCTTCCGACTGTCAGATGCTGACTGCTGCCAATGGAGCATCTCCTGAGAGGTTGGTACCAGGTCCAAGGTAGAGGTCTGAAGGAGTAAGCAAATAGCTGGAGTAGCTGTATATATTTGTATGTCAAAAATTATTGGTGTTTAATTTTTATTTGGCAAGTCATGGAGTCATAAAGTTGTACAGCATGGAAAGAGACCCTTCATTCCAACTTGTTCATGCTGACCTGAAATCCTAAATTAATCTGGTCCCTTATGCCAGCATTTGGCCCATATTCCTTTAAATCTTTCCTATTCATACACCCACCCAGATGTCTTTTAAATGTTGTAATTCTACCAGCCTTCATCATCTCTTCTGGCAGCTAATTCCATAAACGCACCACCCGCAGTGAGAAAAAGTTGTCCCTTAGGTCCCTTTTAAAACTTTCCCTTCTCGTGTTAAAACTATGCCCTCTAGTTTTGGACTCCCCTCCCCTGGGAGAATGACTTTATGATGTTATGACTCATGCCTGCTATATTTTTGTGTCCTGGAGTCTTGGGCCGGCAAAATTTCTTTCCTTTGGCTTCTCTCGAGTGTTGACCCAGATCATTGAACTTTTGGTTATTTCACAGTCGGGTCCTTCCCATACAGAAATGAGCTATAAGGAGGAAAAAGTCGATAACTTGCTACAAGGAATGCTTTAGTAGAAGTTGGAAGTGACATGCACATCTTTCCAATCTTCCTGACAGTTCTTATAACAGAGGCTGTGTGATTATCCAATTTATTCTAAATCTTTAACATGAGGCTTATCCACTTTTTTTCATGACTAGAATTACTTTGTTTACGTTCTACTCAAGGGTTAGGAACAAATCATTGTTACCAGAGGGCTTACGGGAGCTGGTGGTCTCACTCAGCAACTATTGGTAACATTAGTACCAGTGTACATGGATGGGTACTTAATCTAGGTTAGAAGTTCGGCACAACATCGTGGGCCGAAGGGCCTGTTCTGTGCTGTATTGTTCTATGTTCTATGTTCTATGTTCTACTCAAGGGTTAGGAACAAATCATTGTTACCAGAGGGCTTAAGGGAGCTGGTGGTCTCACTCAGCAACTACTGGTAACATTAGTACCAGTAATGTTACCAGTAGTAACTGGTAACATTACTGGAGGATGAATCATTATTCTTTGATTCACATCAAATGGAGGCAATTTCCACCATTGTGTCCATGTTGACTCTTTGAAAGCACAGTCTAATTACGTCCACTCCTTTTGCATATTCCCCATGGCATTTCAAATCTCTCCTTCTCAAGTATATATAAGAGAGTCAGAATGGGGGTTTGAATCACATTTCTCTGCTCCATCACAATCTTTTGGCAGGCTACAGATGGCAATCTGCAAATCAAAAAGTTTATAGAATACTCTTTGTAATAGTTCCATTCTTTTTATGGGATGGGAGCATCAATGGCTAGACCAGAAGTTTACTATCTTTTTTGAAATGAAGGAGATGCTAGTAACTTGTCTTCTTGAATCTCTAATGTCTTTGAACATTCGGGACAGCCACAGTGCTGTTAGGAAGGAAGTTCCAGGATTTTGACTTAGTGGCAGTGAAGGAATGACAATATATTTCCATATTACAATGGTATGTGGAGTGGAAGGGAACTTGCTGATTCTAATGTATCTATGATCCTTATACTTCTCAGTGGTAGAGCTTGCAGGTTTGGAAGGTGCTGCCAAAGAAGCCCTGGCTAATTACTGTAGTGCATCTTGTAGATAATACACATTGCTGCTACTGAGTGTCAGTGGTGGAGGGAATAGTTGTGGATCTGATGCCAATCAAGTGGGCTGACTTGGCTTGGATGATGTAAAACTTCTTGAGTATTATTGGAGCTACAGACATCCGTGTAAGTGGGGAATATTCCATCACACTCCTGACTTATGCCTTGTAGATGATGGATAGAATCCGAGAAGTTAGGAGGTGAGTTGCTCACTGCAGAATTTTAAGCCTTTGACCTGGTCTTGTAGCCACATTCTTGTAAGGCTGAACCAATTCCATTTCTGATCAATGGTAATCCTGCAGGATGGTGATGATGGGAGATAGAGTAATATTTCCATATTCACGTTTTTATTATTCATCAGTCAGTTGTTTCCTGAATGTGGGCAGATATGTGATCCCCATGAATTAGGTGAAGATCATTCTCAGGATCCTCCACCCAAAGCTAACTTTATGAGATTAATCCTTAGGTGTGTTGGCTGTAACTAAACCAAAGAGAGTGACTGAGATGGACCTCGAAGTATATTTAAGGAAAATATGGATACATACTTGCAACAGAAAGATGCAGGGAGATTGTTGGACAGTTAAAATAGCATTATTGGATAAAATCTCTTTTGTTTGAACTCAAGTGGCAAATGCCATGGTAATTACATCTTGGAGGATTTTGTTTTAAACTGGAATGTAAATGTGTTTTTATTTTTAGTAGAATGTTATTTGGCAGATGTTCGAAATAGGACAGGATGTGTATCAGAATATTAAGTAAAGAGCAGACATTGATAATGATCAATTAAAAAGGTGAAAGAAATGAACAGTGGATTAGATTTCCCTTTGTAGAGGCATTCCCAACGGAAATACATCAAAATAGGTCGCTTGCCAACCACTGTAACGTATGGTAACAGTTAAAAAATCATACAACAACAGGCTATTGTCCAACAGGTTAATTTAGAAGCACTAGCTTTCTGAGCACTGCTCCTTCATCAGGTAACTGTGGAACAGGATCATAAGACACGGGATTTATAGCAGAAGATTACAGCAGCATGACATAGGGTAACAGTGGTTAACACTGCTACTTCACAGCTCTAGGGACCTGAGTTCAATTCCAGCCTTGGATGACTATCTGTCTGGAGTTTGTACATTCTCCCCATGTCTGCATAGGTTTCCTTCGGGTGCTATGGTTTTCTTCCACAGACCAAAGATGTGCAGGTCGGGTAACTTGGCTGTGCTAAATTGCCCATAATGTTCAGGAATGTGTAGGTTGGCTGCATTAGTCAGGGGTAAATATGGGGTAGAGGGAATGGGTCTGGGTGTGTTACTCTTCAGAGGGTTGATGTGGACTTGTTGTACCAAAGAGCCTGTTTCCACACTGCAGGGATTCTATGCTATATTTTCTTGATAATTCTATTCTTGTATAATTTATCACTATGAGGGAGGGGAGCATGTCCAATACACATCAGTTGTCTATGCACAAGATTGGAAGATCTCTTGGTTTGCCTTCCCTGCTCCTGGACATGATTCACGAACAGGCAGTCGACAGGGTCATTAAACCCAACTGCCTGGCCCTCTTCCACAACTATTTGCACATCTGGGTATCCTTAGAGAGGTAGCATGTGACGCCCAGAGATTCACTTGGGGCATTCCTTGAACAGGAGGCACTGCAGGAGCTGGAGTGTACCATCAGGGTGTGTTACTTTAATTTGAAAGGTTTCATTTAAAGTTTTGGGCTTCGTCACTTTATTTAATTGATAGATTTAAGTGAGCAAATATAGTTACATGTCCTTTGAAGGGAATGCTTATTTGATTGATTTTTTTTTAAAAGAAAATAGTGTCAGTTGGAGAGATAATGCACTCCAGCCAATATGATGTCCACTTCTCTCTTTTCCTTAGGCTGGGGAAGTTTAAAACCATGGTCATGTTTTTAAGGTGAGAAAAGAAAGTTTTAAAAAGGACATGAGGGGCAATCTTTTTTGCACAGAGAATGGTTCGTGAGTGGAATGGATTGCCAGGGGAAGTACTGGATGCGGGTATAGTTACAACATGTAAAATTCATTTAGATAATTTTATGAATAAGAACAGTCCAGAGGGATATGGGCTAAATGCACGTAAGTGGGATCTAGTTTAGTTTGGGAACATGGTCAGTATGGACTAGTTAGACCAAAGGGTCTGTTTCCATGCAGTATGACTCTATGACTTGATTCGAGATGCAGGATATGCCAATAGAAATTCATATTGATCATATCCACTGCTTTGCCCTCATCAATCCACTTTGTAACTTCTTCAAAAACCTCCACCAAGTTATTGAGATATGATTTCTGATGCACAAAGTCATGTTGACTATCCCTAATCAGTCCTTGCCTTTCCAAATACATTTGAGCCCTGTGCCTCAGATTTCCTCCAACAATCTGCCCAACACTGACATCAGGCTCACTGGTCTATAGTTCCCCACCTTTTCCTTACTACGTCTCTTAAATAGTGGTACAACGTTAGCCAACCTCCAGTCTTTTGGCACCTCACCTGTGACTATCAATGAAACAAATATCTCAGCAAGAGGCCCAGCAATCACTTTCCTAGCTTCCACAGAGTTCTAGGGTACACCTGATCAGGTCCAGGGGATTAATCCACTTGTATGTATTTTAAGATGTCTAGCTCCTCCTCCTTGGTAATATGGACATTTTTCAAGATGTCACTGTTTATTTCCCCATGTTGTATAGCTTCCATATCCATCTCCACAGTAAACATTTATTCAACTATTCATTTAGTATGTCACCCATCTCCTGTGGTTCCACATGTCGGCGATCTTTAAGAGGTCCTATTCTCTCCTAGTTACCCCTTTATCCTTAATGTATTTGTAGAATCTCTTTGGATTCTCCTTAACCCTATTTGCCAAATCCATTCTCGTGTCCCCTTTTTGCCCTCCTGTTTTCCCTCTTAAGTATACTCCTACTGCCTTTATACTCGTCTAGATATTCACTCAATCTCTGCTGTCTATACCTGACATAAGTTTCCTTCTTTTTCTTGACCAAAACCTCAATTTCTCTTGTCATCTTGCATTCCCTACACCTACTAGCCTTGCTTTTTTGTCTTTCACCATAACAGGAATATACGTTCTTTGGACTCTCGTTATCTCATTTCTAAAGGCTTCCCGTTTTCCAGCCGTCCCTTTACCTGCAAACATCTGCCTCCCAATCAACTTTTGATGGTATTAGGCCAAAGTTCTTGCCTAATACCATCAAAATTGGCCTTCCTCCGATTTAGAGTTTTAACTTGTAGGTCCAGTCTGTCCTTTTCTATCACTATTTTACAGTTAATAGAATTATGATCACTGGTCCCAAAGTGCTCCCCCACAGACACCTCAGTCACCTGCTCTGCCTTATTTCCCAAGAGTTGGTCAAGTTTTGCACCTTCTCTAGTAGGTACATCCTTGGTTACCAATTGAAATTCGGTCCTGTATCTGATCCACTGGATTCGCATTTGTGGCCCTGGTTAAAATAGCTTGGGGATGTGATGAACTTGTATGTTTGGTATTTTCTTCTATCTCATTGTTAATTCTCTTTCACAAGCTACTTTCAGTGTTCTAGTCATTTTTTTCTTTTGAAGCATTGAAAATACTGTTATGTTCATAGTGGCCTCAGCCAGTGCCTTTTTTGTCTGCTACCAAACAGGCATTCCTTGTTTTTATAATCTCTTCTAGAAGGTCCTTTGCATTTTTTTGCACTTTCTCATACTGTCATTTCTTTTTTCTCATCTATGGAATGTGGAGGTTGCTAGCTGGGCTAGCATCTAGAACCTATCCCTAGTTATGCTTGAAGGTGGTGGTGACTTGTCCTCTGTAAGCACTCCAATTCATGTGCTATTTTCTTTGTTTTTATTTAAATCTTCTATCTTAAGCCATAGTACATTCAGATTCAGACAGAATAGAGTCAGGGGTTTGAATTTTCCCAAAACTTGACCCAGCTAGATTTAAGGTCCAGCTCTGCAAGAGTGACCCCTCCAATGTGTGAAAAATCACTTCCAGAGGCACCCAGCAGGGGTAGGTTGGCAGCCAGCTTTGCTAATGGAGGACAGGAGGTCCTGGTGGACAGGACGGCATCATCTTCCTTCAAAATGGGAATAAGATACAATAGCATCAAACCCTGACAGTTACTACCTGGGTCAGTGCAGTACTCACCATCCAGTGGAGCACCAGCAATGCCATAACTATATTAATGTCTCTGCTCTGAGCTCAGTGCAATCAAATTCTCTTTGCTACATCACACTTCCTCGAACTCTGCTCTGCACCCACTTCCCACCAAAGCTCACGGTCTGCCATTATCCCTGTTGTAGCATCTTCTCTGAGTGGCTTTTCCCCACTCCATTCTGCAGCTAACTAGCCCGTCCTGCTCTCTGAGCTTCCTATTCCCTCACTCGGGTCACCTCACCATCTTCCCTGTACCTGCACCGGCACCTACAGCTGTGTCAGTCATGTTCACCTCACTCAATTCCTCCCTGTGTCTCATACCAAGAAAAAATAGACCACGGTAACATGGAGGGGGCCGAGATGGCTGGTGGGATGCACACTATTTGTCTGCTCACACCACAGGAAGAAAGAATTCTTGTAAAGTGGGAGAAGTTCATGACCACTGCAATGATATTGTGATCTTCATGTCCTGGGAACCTAGAAAGATTCATTGTGATGTGCTGCCCTGCTCTCCCATCACCACCACTGTGAATGTTTTCTTAATATGTCCAAACGTCTACCCCTAATATGCAATTCATTCCCTCTCTTGTCTTCTGCAGGCATACAACCTCCCCTCACAGATGTCAACTCCTCCTTCACTTTGGATGGGGAAGACACAGCTCCCTCAGAGGAAGCACTGTCAAGGATGTCTCCAACTTCCACCAGCTCAAATACTTTCACTTCATTGACTATTTTAGCAAGACTAAAGTTGGGCACACGTTCTCAAAGCACATCACTGTTTCTCTCTGCAGCTAGCTGAGCAAGAAATGCCAAGGGCAACTGGCTGTGTGGAGGACTGCTAGAGACCAGGCCCCTGCTCGAGAGGCAAAAGAGGACCCTCTGGTGTCAGCCCCATTAACATCATTTAAATACACAAACCTACCTAGCAGCAGCAGGCAGAGGCAGAGACACACAGGAAACTGGAGCGAAAATTGAAAGAGTGCATCAATACTATTTGTACCATATTGGCTCTATAAACAAATTGGCAGCAATCATACAGGACCAGGTGCAGGAGAATGATCATTGGCTACTGGAAATCACACCTACCTGAGCTCCATCACTTCAGCCAATGAGAGGTATGTTGACTTCACTCACTTCCTTAAGAACTGTACAATGTTAGAACCCTGTCTGATGAAGTGCTACCCTTTCCTGCCATTGTCATCACATATTGTAAAGCTATCAAACAGTTGTTATCCTTACCTTCTATCAAACAATGGGGAAAACAAGGAAAGAACAAACAAAAAAGTTGAATTTGCTTTTGGAACTGAAAAGCAGCCACTTGCCTTTTGAGCAGCAACAATTTTACAGTCAATAAATGAACATTTCACTCAATTCAGATCTATTGGATGTCAACTGAGTGCTGTTACTCCAATACTCCACTGTGTTCTCATTCAGAAGCTGATGTTCCTCCTGCTCAATGTCCTCATCTTTTCCCTCCAAAGACTGCCACCACTCTCCCAGTTCTTCAGCGTCCAGTGAATTCAAGGCTGAGTTCAATAGCCTTTAAATAGACAAGGGAGTCCAGGGTTATTGGAATGGGGATGGAGAAAGCAGAAAAATGGAGTTCAGTTCACAGCAGACGATCAATTGTAAAAATGAATGTAGAAGCAGATTTGAAGGGCCAAATGACCTACTCCAGCTCTTAAGTCCTATGTTCCAAATGAACCTGTTGAACTGGAGAAAAGGTGGGGCTGAATCCAAATCCTAATGCGAAACTAGTACAGATGGCTGTAGCATTGTGCATCCCATAACACACATGAAATAGACAAACAGTTGTTGTTCGAATAGCTGGATGTCAGAAGTCACCATTTATTTATGCTGTTGGTGGGCTGAGAGATCAACATGCCTTTATCGACCAATAACATAGTTTTCACATTTCTGACCTGCACAGACCTTCCACAGAAACCAGGAAAGGCCTACAGCTAAAAAATGTCAATCACAGTGACAATTTTTAAACAACTGTCATGTGTGTGAAGTTGTTTGATTTTGTGTAGCCATCCTACACACAATATAAGCAGGGTGAATTCTCAAGCAGCAGAAGCCTAGACAAACAAATACAAGTGGTCCTGTACAGCACAACTGAGTTATTATAGTGAGGAACAGAGGCACATTAGAAAGTAGATACTATTTTTGTTTGGATTTCTCTATCACATAATATTCGAACCAGCTCAGCAATTGTTTGTTGACTTATGTGAGCTACACTTCTTGCATCCATAATGTTATTTCCATCATCAGCTGTTAGCAGTGCTAGTTCCTACCAAAGTCAAAATATAAAATCTCCACATCAAATTGAAATTATATACAGTGTAAACTACAAGACTTAACGAGTGACTTCAAGACTTTAATGTAATTATTATATTGAGACAAGTGTAATAAAACGGTTGGACTCTGCTCTTTCAGCTCATTATAGAAATCAGTTGATTAGATTACCACTTTGGAATCAATCCCAGGTATCCATTAGTGTGTTCACAAGCATGACATAGTCCTTACATGTGAATGACGACAGTAAAAATATAAGGACGTAAAATATATTGAAACAAGTGGGGTTGAAATTGGACTGCCTTCTGCTCTTGTTTTCTAGACAGAGAATAAGTGCACAGAGGTCCTAGTTAAGGCTCTGAAGTGCATTAAACATCAGAATATGTCCTACTCTAAACCGATCAAGGTGCTGTAGAGGTAACACTGGCTGCCACATGGAAAATGCAAGCATCCTTGAGAGTGTTAATAAGGAGCTCTCGACCTATTTTTACCAAGTTACCCTGAATGTTGAATCTTCTGTATTCAGGATTACAAATATATAAATATATAATTGGACCTAATAAACCACTGGGGCTGCCATAGAAGAAACTAAGTTTAAAAATAATACAATCATATCTTCCTACCTTTCACACTCATCTTAGGTTCTCACTTAGCACACCAATTGGCAAATATTGCAGCTCTTGCATTTATTAGCTGCCGTCTTTTTGGATGAAACCTGCAGTTACATGTCATGCATACAGTACCAATGGGGATAGCCACAGTCCTGCTGCAGGCATCATCCTCCAATTCAGGCATGATCCAAGTTCTGAACAAGTGAGTGATTACAGAATCCCAAGTATTACAATATAATTTATTGTTGTTATAGATAGTGCTGTCCGTGTAATGAAAAAGGACATTATCTAAACTTGCGTGCTTATCCAAACAGTACCTTCAGTAAATCCTCACTCCAAACAGTGAAGTGACAGGGCAGAGAATGTCAATAAATGTTCATTTTGCTGAGCAACATTCAACATCCATGTTGTCAGGCTGCTTGTCGGACATCCAGCCTTGAATAAGCCACAATTTCCTCCAGCTAACATTAGCAGGACCAAAATCATTACTTATAGCCTCCCCACAAAGTCTGGAGTGCCCTTGCCAACAATTCCATTCCACTACCTCATTATTCTATTTCAGAAAACCATGTGGTGAAGAGTAGAACTGTAGCCAATATTTAAGCGCTGTTATAAACTTTCATTCACAGAGATATGTTATACAAATCTACACCTCTTAACCCACACCCAGTTTCAGTTTGCTTCTATTTATAGTTGACAGAATTAATTCTCAGTTAGTGTCCACCACCTACATACAACTGAAAACAACTAATATGCAATTTAAAGATTTCCTTTCTCCTTAAATCAAATTTAATATGCACAACCAAAATCAATGTTTTCCATATTCTGTATTGGGGGAGCTGGTGGCTTAGTGGTGATGTCACTCAACTAATTGTCCAGATGCCCAGATAAAAGCTTTGGAGACACGTGTTCAAATTCAACAACAGAATTTAAGTTTGATGAATGGATCAGAAATATAAAACTACACCCTGAAAATATCATTGATTGTCATCAAATCCTATCTGATTCAGTAAAGCTCTCCACTATGAAAGAAATCAACCATCCTTACCCTACATGTGACTCCAGACCCACAGCAATGTGGATGTTAACTGCCTTCTGAAATGGTCCAGCAGGCCATCAGGGATGGGCAGCAAATAGTGATCCTGACAGCTTTGACACTCCTCCCTGAACAACTCCTTTATACATGCATTTCTTTCTGCGAATAAATTTGGCCACTGATGCATTGCATCCAGCCACACAAATTTCTTTCTCTGTAGCGTTCTTCTTAATACAGAAAGGTCAATCCTTAAACACGACGCCTGGAGGAAGAGCGACTCATCTTCCGCCTAGGAACCCTCCAACCACAAGGGATGAATACAGATTTCTCCAGCTGCCTCATTTCCCCTCTCCCCACCTTTTCTCAGTCCCAACCCTCAGACTCAGCACCGCCTTCTTGACCTGCAATCTTCTTCCCGACCTTTCCGCCCCCACCCCCTCTCCGGCCTATCACCCTCACCTTAACCTTCTTCCACCTATTGCATTCCCAACGCCCCTCCCCAAAGTCCCTCCTCCCTACCTTTTATCTTAGCCTGCTTGGCACACCCTCCTCATTCCTGAAGCAGGCTTATGCCCGAAACGTCGATTCTCCTTCTCCTTTGATGGCTGCCTGACCTGCTGCGCTTTTCCAGCAACACATTTTTAAGCTCTGATCCCCAGCATCTGCAGTCCTCACTTTCTCTCAGTAAGCTCATTGCCAAATATTTAAAATAAGAATCTGTACAATAGAGTCTAATATCCAAAATTCCACAAAAGTCAATAGTTCAGCAACCAGAGCAATATCCTGAGTCTTAGGATATTTTGGCTAAATGTCTATTTGTTTAACAGAGGGTTTCTGTCCTTGAGACTTGGTGAGATTTCTTTCTGTATCATTCCAAACTCACCTCTTTAACTACAATGAACACTCTGTGGCACCTCTCTCATTTAGTGCTAGCCCATTTCTATCTATTACTGTAGCTGGAAGAATTTGCCACTCACCAGATATCCTGGAATAAACCAACATTCCTAACACCCATGCCATCTTAAAACCTTGACATTGTAAAATTGCCCTTACTGCTCTCAATAGCCCCAAACACAGGCTACTCACATCATGTAGCTGGCAGAGCTGTCACATCATGCATGTGCAGCTCCTGTTTTTTGTCCAGTTACTCAACCACCAGGCCATACAGCTTACCTGTCCTTTGCCACATCCCATAACTACCACCCTCTCCAAGTCTCTGCTACTCTGTCTCCAAAGCCTACTGCAGACCAGCACCTTATCATTGTCCAATGGATGAAAGTCACAGCTAGCCAAGCACTCAGACATTTCCAAAGGTGAATTTTTATTTACAGTCATCAAAATGCAAGCATATTTAATAAAGGCTGCAGTAGTCTTCACAATGCAAGTGAAAAGCTCGCATTACAAAATCACTTTACATTACAGGATTGGCTGCTGCTCCCTGCTCTCATCTTTTGGAACTGGGTGTTAATGGGGCTCTGTTTGCCTTGCAGTGCCTGGTGCAGCTGAGCTCACTCTACATAAGGAGGGTTTCATCCTTCCCAATATTCTCATCCTTCTCCTTGGAAGACTGCTCCCATTCAATCAATTCCTCAGCGTCCAGCATGCCACCTTGTGCCTGCTCCACATTTTCAGAGCCCAGCACACCAGGTTCATGCGGCACACTCTGTTCAAATGTATTGCAGGTCTCTGACCATTCTGCAAAAGATCTCTCTGCTCCACCATGGCTCCCTAGAGCAAGCATAGATTGCATTATATCTGTGCTCAATATCAATTAGGCAGTTGCACAGTGTTGTCATGAGCCATGGTCACATTGGGTAGCTCTTGTTCTACCTCCAGTAATCAACCATGCACTCTTAAATGGTCTAGTCACACAAGAATGCTCCAGGGTATACGTGTTGTAGCAGCTGCCAGGGTAGTGGACACACGTCTCAACAGAGCGGTGACCACAGAGCGCTTGAACATTGATAGAA
This sequence comes from Chiloscyllium plagiosum, assembly GCF_004010195.1. Taxonomy (NCBI): domain Eukaryota; kingdom Metazoa; phylum Chordata; class Chondrichthyes; order Orectolobiformes; family Hemiscylliidae; genus Chiloscyllium; species Chiloscyllium plagiosum. Next base: position 67,625,404 of record NC_057712.1, on the reverse strand, counting down.
TGAAAGCCCTTCCTTTTGATGAAGTCTGACACTTTGTGATATGACTCTCTCAGTGTGATGTGTGTTTGGTCCTGGCAAAAATAAACTATGTTTATGAATCTTACTGCCCAGGCTGTAGCAATAACCTCATCATCAGGAAACAAAATAAAACAATATGGCTTTGCACAGAAGACTTTGGTCGATATCCTGATGTGGGCGCAGGAGTGAGAGATCCCATGTAAGACAACCATCACTACCTGGAAGAACACAGTTGCACAGAACTCCAATGCAGCTATCATTTTAACAACCCAATTCAGAGCAGATGGACCCCATTCCTGCAGATCTTAGGTACTTATCCAGCAGAAGGCCTCCTTCTTCAAGGACCGGACCTGCTGTGCTGTTCCAGCAATGAAGTTTCAACTTTGATCTCCAGCATCTGCAGACCTCACTTTCTCCTCCAGCAGTAAACACAGTTCTATCATAGTGTCCCAGCATAATATGGAGACAGTGTCAACCATGCATAAATAGCCTGTGTCATAATATTTACAGTGCAGGTGAAGGGGGAATTCACTTCCATGCCCCAGATAACCATAGAAATGATACAGCACAGAAGGGGGCCATTCAGCTCACCTTGTCCATGCCAACCCAAAGACATCCAGATGCCCTTTTTAATCCTATCTTCTTTCAGCTTCTAGTCCCACCCCACACCCTCCCCCCAGCACCCTTTGAAATCATACAAGAACTGTGTTGGTTGTGACACATATTTTTTAAAAAACCTCTTTTAAAGTTGGTTGCAACAACCTTGGCTTTATTGAGATGTCCATGGGTAATTTGCAAGGGTCAATGATATGCTGGACATTGCCTACGAGCAGCATTTGAAAACCAAAAACTTTCTGACAGCAAACAATGATGTGATTGCAAATGATATAAAGGTGCATAATTGATGCAACTGCCCTTCAATAGCCTCTCTTTGAAGTGGAGCCCACACTATTCCCCCCAAATGGATACTGACATCAACCTTCCTGGGTGAGCCCTGAACATTTTCTCGTTGAGGTGATGGCACGAAATGCTACTCGCAATGGGATACCCTCAGCACTAGGCACTTTTCACCACATATTTTGCCCTTCCCAAACAGCACCTTCCATTTATTTCCCATCATTGGAAACCCATTACATGTCGCTCTGTATCCAACTTTCCTCCTTGACTTGAGTCCCCAGACTGGACCTTAATAATGCCCCACTGTTTTCCTGTATGCTCCCCACAAATAGAGGCCATGTTTGTGGTTGCTGTCAATAAGCCCCCACCTATCCCCCCACACCTAGCCTTCCCTGGCTTCCTATTTTGTACTGCTTACCTCCGTCATACCTTGACCATTCCCCATCACCATCCTTGTCCCCACTTCAACACATATTTCTGCTCTTCCCCCTGATTTTCTGATGCAAGACTTACTTCCAGACTAACATAGCTTGCACTGCATTGTCTTACTTTTCTCTGTTCACTCTATTCACTTAACTTGCTCCTTGGCTATCATCCTGTTGCACTGTGATAGCTAAAAGAAACCAAAATTACACCAAAATCGGAGGTGTAGTGGACAACAAGGGATGTTACCTCAGAAGACAATGGGATCAGGTGGATCAATGGGCTGTGGAGTGGCAGATGGGGTTTAATTTAGATGAATGTGAGGTGCTGCATTTTGGAAAGGCAAATCAGAGCAGGACTTACACACTCAATTGTAAAGTCCTGGGGAGTGTTGCTGAACAAAGAGATCTTGGAGTGCAGGTTCATAGTTTCTTGAAAGTGAAGTCGCAGACAGATAGGATAGTGAAGAACGCGTTTGGTATGCTTTCCTTTATTGGACAGAGCATTGAGTAACGGAGTTGGAGGTCATGTTGTGGCTATACTGGACATTGGTTAGGCCACTGTTGGAATACTGTGTGCAGTTCTGGTTTCTGTCCTATTGGAAGGATGTTGTGAAACTTGAAAGTGTTCAGAAAAGGTTTACAAGAATGTTGCAAGGATTGGGGGATTTGAGCTACAGGGAGAGGCTGAATAGGTTGGGGCTGTTTTCCCTGGAGCGTTGGTGGCTGAGAGGTCACCTTATGGAGATTTATAAAATCATAAGGGGCATGAATAGGATAAATAGATAAGGTATTTTCTCTAGAGTGGTATTCCAGGACTAGAGGGAAAAGGTTTAGGGTGAGAGGGGAAAAATATAAAAGGGTCCTAAGGGGCAACTTTTCATGCAAAAGGTAGTGTGTGTATGGAAGGAGCTGCCAGAGGAAGTGGTGGAGGCTGGTACAATTGCAATATTTAAAAGGCATCTGCATGTGTATATGAATAGGAAAGGTTTAGAGTGATATGGACCAAATGCTTGTAAATGGGACTAGATTAGGTTAGGATATCTGGTCGGCATGGATGAGTTGGACCGAAGGGTCTGTTTCCTAGCTGTACCTCTCTATACTCTACGATTCTAAGTCACAGTTTGCTTACTTCTTTACATTGCTTCATTGCACTTCTACTTCTGTTCATGATTTCTTTCATTAGGAGCATTCATTTTATTAAAGTGGCGCATGTTTATGAGTAAAATCTGTGACAGAATATTGATCAAACAACCTTGGGGAAGAGACTGAATCACAAGTTCAACTAAGGTTTCTCTAAGTAACTTGATCCAGGTGAATCACTATGAGATAAAAGATGGTCTATTGTTTAAAGTTTCTCAGCTGGTTTCCAGCAAGAAGCTTTACAAGAATCTACATGAATGATGAAAATGTTGTTAGTAGTTTGACAGTCACTTTTTTGAGAAGTGAAGCTTTTAAATAGAGTTTCTCCAACACTTACCTAATAACCCATATCTAATTTCCTCTCAAGAATTTCATTATTACTTGTAACTGATTAATATGTTCATAGGATCTCACCACTGGGACAGATCACTGGCAAAATCTATATACTATTGATATCAGTGCTGCTTTCATCTTTGCTATAAGCAATAAGGGAATGCAACTATTCCCAGATGACAGTTGTGTATTAAATCGACAGGACAATTAAATTTCATAATGGAAGGATCACAAATATTTTGGTGTCGATATTACTGTCTATCCTATGTAATGAAAAATTGACTGTCCAAAAATGAAGAAAATGCAGGACGTTATTTTGACACTGAAGAGTTATTGCTTTGAAACTCGGAAATGAATTTTGAAGATTTCTGATACATATTTATTTTATATATGCAAGCAAATAACCTCAGAATATCAGTCAAGTATTGTCTAAATCACTAAGTACAGTCAGACATTGCATGGTCAAGTCTAGCCATATTAACTGTGTTCCATATTTTACAGTAACAACCATAAATCTTTTCTTAAATTGACCATTCTAAGTACTGGTTGTCATGGACTGAAGGTATGCATTTTGTTTACAGTGATGATCAGTATGTATGCATGTCAGAGGTGTGTTATGATTCCAGCTCAGGTTAAAACCTAGCTTGATAGATCATAAATTTTATTTTTGCAATTTGTTTACTGTGGAAAGCAAACACTGAAAATATTTACATGGGACCGCCAATGTTCTTTTTAAGAAAAAACACAAGTTGATTACAAAGGAGAAAAAGTAAACCTTTTATGAAAGAACATTTCTAAAAATCTTAAATCATAAGGAGCAAAAAGAAAGGTTCAATTTTTTCCCACCCATATACTTCACTGGTATTGACTGACAGTGGGAAAAGGTTGAAACCTTTCTTTTCCAGTGAGGCTCTTATGTTAAACCTTTAGTTTCTTGCTCTGGTTACTTTTACAGCCCTCCTCCTTGGACTTTTGAAGCATCTTCAGACTTCAGTTGTGAGGGTCTGGATATTTCTTTCTTATTCTGAGAATCTAGAGATTGCTATTTACTCTCATAGCCCAAAGACTTCTCCAAATTAAAACATCTACTGCTAGGATGGCATTCCTTCTTTGGAACTTAATATACCACTGGCTCCTAGCTATCTGTTTCTGTGTCATAAAACTCAACACTGTAAGTATTCAGCAATTAACTTCCCATTTAGCTGATCAGGTCATTTATGTATGACGATATGCTTTTTCTTTGTAAAAGCAGTCTTTAGTTCACTCATCAAAATGCTTTTCGGACCTTGTTTAAAAACATGACAGGGAGAAAGTGAGGACTGCAGATGCTGGAGATCAGAACTGAAAAATGTGTTGCTGGAAAAGCGCAGCAGGTCAGGCAGCATCCAAGAAGCAGGAGAATCGACGTTTCGGGCATAAGCCCTTGTTCAGGAATGAGGAAGATGTGCCAAGCAGGCTAAGATAAAAGGTAGGGAGGAGGGACTTGGGGGAGGGGCCTATCACCCTCACCTTAACCTCCTTCCACCTATTGCATTCCCAACGCTCCACCCCCAAGTCCCTCCTCCCTACCTTTTATTTAGCCTGCTTGGCACACCTTCCTCATTCCTGAAGAAGGGCTTATGCTCGAAACGTTGATTCTCCTGTTCCTTGGATGCTGCCTGACCTGCTGCGCTTTTCCAGCAACACATTTTTCAGCTAAAAACATGACAAGTCACTTTCGTAGAAAATGTAAAGTAAAATTTCCTCCACTTTCAAATCTAAGTTCCTAAATTAAAATAGTATATTACAAGGTGTTCTCTTGCCTTCAAAGTTATTGTTCCAATTTAATAATTCCAGCAGCAAATCATCATAAGTTTTAAAACAAAGAATGTTAATTATTATCACACATGTCCTTTAATCATTTTAATTCCACAGTTTAAAAGTCCCAATTCCAAACAAGGTTAGTATATATACTGATTCAAAGCATTCTGTATTGAAATTCACCTAGTCTAGAGTCATAGAGTCGTGCAGCATGGATACTAACCCTTTGGTCAAACCCATCCAGGTCGACCTGCTTTCCTAAACCATTGGCCTGCTCCTGACCCATATCTCTCTAAACCTTTCCTATTCACGTACCTGTCTAAAAGTCTTTTAAATATGTTAATTTTCTAGCCTCTACCACTTCCTCTGGCAGTTCATTCCACATATGCACCATATTCTGTGTGAAAAAGTTAGCCCTCAGGTCCCTGATAAATCTTTCTTTTCTCACCTTAAACATATGCCTTCTAGTTTTGGACTCCCACTATCTTGTAGAAAAGACCTTGGCTATCCACCCTTTCATGATTTTGTGAACCTCTATAATGTCACTCCTCAGCCTCCTACTCTCCCAGGAAAAAGGGTACCAACCTATCCAGCCTCTCCAGTCCTGGCAATATATTTGTAAATCTTCTCTGTACCCTTTTCTGTTTAATAACTTCTTTCCTAAGCAGGGAAACCAGAATTGTACAGAGTACTCCAAAAGTGGCCTCACAAATGTCTTGTATAACTATAACATGACATCCCAATTGTTATATTCAATGCTCTGACCAATTAAGGCAAGGATGCCAAATGCCTTCTTCGCCACCCTGTCTACTTGTGACATTGCTTTCAAGGAACTACGTACCTGCAAAGATAGGTCTCTCTGTTTGACAAAATTGCCCAGACCCTACCATTGTGTGGTCCTGCCCTGGTTTATATTACCAAAATGGAGCACCTCATATTTATCTAAATTAAACTCCATATACCACTCTAGCGGCACATTGGCTCAGCTGATCAAGATCTTGTTGTACTCTAGGATAACCTTCTTCGCTGTCCACTATACCACCAAGTTTGATGTCATCCACAGTTGAAACTTTATTGCTGGAACAGCACAGCAGGTCAGGCAGCATCCAGGGAACAGGAGATTCGACGTTTCGGGCACAGGCCCTTCTTCAGGAATGAGCAGAGAGTGTTCAGCAGGAGAAGATAAAAGGTAGGGAGGAGGGACTTGGAGGAGGGGCATTGGAAATGTGATAGGTGGAAAGAGGTCAAGGTGAGGGTGATAGGTCGGAGTAGGATGGAGGCGGAGAGGTCAAGAAGAAGACTGCAGGTCAGGAAGGCAGTGCCGGGCTGGAGGGATTCGGCTGAGACAAGGTGGGGGGAGGGGGGATGAAGAAACTGGTGAAGTCCAAGTTCATCCCCTGTGGTTGGAGGGTTCCAGTTACATTCCATTATCAGGTCACTTTTAACAGTTCGCATGTCGCTGTAGACATCCTGAGTATCAGGCTGGGCCTGGTCTTCAGGTCCTCTCACATCCCATACTGTTCTCCTATGTATTACGAGCACACTAAAATAAACATTGACTGCGCTTCAAGAACCATCAACTTGGTGAAAGATGTTCTTTGGTCTGCCTGAAACTTGTTAGCCTTCCAGAACAAGGAGTTGACCTCAACCAAGTGTTGCCGACTGCCACATTCCAAGGTCCAGGACTACGTGCTGAGGAATGCACTAAAGCTTGGGGCAGCGGCCACCAAGGTGCAGTGGGGAAAAGCCAGTGTCTGAGGTCTTTCTGCTGAAGTTAAATGAGGATCTGTTCAGTGATCAGACTCTCTTCATGCCTCAAATGCATGTTAGTGTAGTCTGGTTCAAGTAAGAGAATCTTATGGTTTGTGTGGATAGAGTCAAACTCCAATGTTTGTTTGTTTCCTTGATATGCTACTGAATTGTGACTATATATATGTAACTTATTTAAAAAGAAACCTTTTATAAATAAAGTATATTTTAAAATGAAAACAGATCAAAATTCCTCCTTTTATTGTCCTTGCACCCTCTCCATCCCCAATGTTGTAAATGTCTCCTTACCTTGACAATGCTCCTTATAATCATTCTCCTGACTCTCATTCCTCTGCCAACCAAAGCAAACTGTGGTCCATTTCCTGGATTGCAGTGGTAGGGGGCAGTGTGTTTGCTGTGCAGCCAACTGGCACATGATATAGACATTAGATTCACACAACACAGTGCTGTACAGCAAGAAATCAACCCCCTTGAGTGAATGATTGCTGACACTGCATATAGTTTGATGATATGTGGAGTTTGCACATTCTCCTCTTGTCTGCGTGGGTTTCCTCCGGGTGCTCCGGTTTCCTCCCACAGTCCAAAGATATGCAGGTCAAGTGAATTGGCCATGCTAAATTGCCCAGAGTGTTAGGTGCATTAGTCAGGGATAAATTTGGGGAATGGGTCTGGGTGGGTTTTCGGAGGGTCGGTGTGGACTGGTTGGGCCGAAGGGCCTATTTCCACACTGTAGTGAATCTAATCTAAACAAAAACTGTGACAGGTTGCCTGGTTTTGCTAAACAGCAAGGCAACCCCTTATTAGCACAGGGCACGGTGGCTCAGTGGTTAGCACTGCTGCCTCACAGCACCAGGGTGCCAGGTTCAATTCCAGCCTCGGGTGACTTTCTGTGTGGAGTTTGCACATTCTCCCCGTATCTGTGTGGGTTTCCTCCGGGTGCTGCAGTTTCCTCCCACAGTCCAAAGATGTGCAGAGCAGGTGAATTGGCCATGCTAAATTGCCCATAATGTTGGGTGCTTTAGGCAGAGGGAGCTGGGTCTGGGTGGGTTGCTCTTTGGAGGATCGGTGTGGACTTGTTGGGCCGAAGGGCCTGTTTCCACACTGTAGGGAATCAAATCTAAAAGAAAGTGCAAGAAGACAGAGGTGCTGTCAAATCTAAAAGAAAGTGCAAGAAGACAGAGGTGCTGTGAGCATATAGATAAATGCTAAGTGTTAAGTGAGTGCATGTTAAGAGAGCAAGCCTAGTCCAACCCATGTGCTGGGTACAACAAGTCCTTGTAGCAGCATTCCAATGATAGCTGTCAGTGCACCCCAATTTTCAGCATTAAGTTGCCGAGTATACTGTAAGTGGATTAAAGATATACCATAATGGTGAGGAGATGCTGGCATGTAATAGATATCAGCGTCTGTTGATGTACAGTATGCCCACGAAGTGTCCCTTGAAAGGTAGGTACTGAATACCCAAGATAGTGATGCAAGTCGCCATGCGTCGCTCTGACTTTCATATCAGAAATTTTCTGCATCTAATTTTTGTCTGGCACATAGATAGAACAGCAAACAGTATGTTAACGAGGTGAGATTTGGCAGTAAGGTGGTTGATAATTGGCAAGAGGCCTCTCATTGCTCATCAGCGAGAATCTTACTTCAATGCCCAAAACTCTATTGGAATATGCAACTGGTCACTTGCAATGTCAAGAAAGACCTCACTGGATTTCTTACATGATACTTCATGGCTTATTGCCTCAGCCCACATTGCTCAGGGTTGAGAGATTCTATCCAGTTTCAGTTTCAAAATGTTCTGGACTTCTCTACTTTCTCAACAGCAGATATCCCAGTCTTGAATGAAAAACTCCCAGTTGGAGACATATCGCATGGTAGAAAATCTTTGAAATTATTAAAATCATGTCCACACCAGAGTAATTGATGAAGTCAGCCATCTTTTGTCCCATTAGCAAGGAACTCACTGAACTCAATGATATTCAACATCACTCAAAGAGTTTGTTTTGACAGTGTTTAGTATGGGCCATAAATATAAACGCTTTCTTTCTAAAAAAAATCAAACCTGGTACTGCTTTCAAGATTGCGGTGCTAGAAAAGCACAGCAGGTCAGGCAGCATCTAAGGAGCGGGAGAATCGACGTTTTGGGCATTAGCCCTTCATCAGAAATGAGGCTGCTTTCATCTGATATCTGTATCCGTATCAGGAATGGAAAGTCTGGACAAATTTTATACCTTTTTTGTCCAGTGACACAAAGGCAAACACTAACAACTTAACTGCACTGAGATCAGTTAACTCAGGGAGAGAAGTAAATGTAAGAAAATAGATTTTATGTTAGTTAAATTTAAAGAATTATCACTGTGAAAATGAAGAAGCAGTTTTAGCATATAAGGCTTGGTGATAGCATATCTAACGTTGCTAGTGTTTTTGAGTCCACGTGATTAAGACTTGAGGCATCCATGCATTTAAATATATATCTATATTTAAAATAGCTTGTCCATGTGGTATTGAGGTTGGATGGAAATGTAGGATTCAAAATTTTAACAGATAAAAGAAACGTGCTCTTATTGAATGCCAGAACAGGCTCCAGGTGCCAATTGGCCATCTCCTAATTCCTAGATTTGTATGTTCATCATTATTCAAACATACTCTGAATAAAGACTACTTCTGATTAATTTCATTCAAATGACTCTAACAGATCTAAATCATTTGAAACCACTCTATACTAAAGCAAATATATAGATATATATATATATGTACACAACTTAGATGTGTAATGCCAAGTCACCACTATATGACAATCAAGACTCTTGAGCAAGAGAACTGTACATTACAAACATTCAGTCAATACTTTTAAAATACACCACAAATAGGCTGTTAAAATGGTTGCTGCAAATTACATGGCCTTTAGTAATTAAATTTTATATAGTGTTAAATCTCAAGCAAATATATAATTAAACAAGAATATAAACAGACATCTAGGAAATTGACACATTCTTTTGTTTAAGAATGGATCAATACAACAGAATTACAGACTTAGGAATAATCGGTCTCTGTTTTTCTCTTGATAAAATGGAAGTGGGTCTCATCAATGTTCCATTGTATTATCTTAACTTCCCCCATCCAAACTAGACAGGGGAATTTCAAGGTGTCAGATTACAATACAGGATGGTTTGAATCAATGTGCATACTATCCTTTGTTTGGAATTAGGACTTTTGGAATTAAAATGATTAGTGGAAGTGTATGATAATATTTTGCACCAACAAAACCTGGACTAGCAGCAACCAGCTGCAGAAACCAACCAGCCTCCACATCATGGACAGGTCACAGCTGATGGTGCCCCTCACGATGTCCAGGAGGACATGAGTCTATAGCCCTCAATGTTATTTCCTCTGGATGAGCAAAGTACAGTGTCAGTGCATACTGAGGATGATCCCAGGACACTGTGACTGAACTATGCCGTGTAATGGAGTGGGACCTGTGACCTGAGGGAGTGGGTGGCCATCCTATCCCAGTGGATGTGAAGGTGATGCTACTTTGAATTTTAATGTGCTTAGCTCCTTACAGGGAGCCACAGGGGGCATCTGTGTGGAATCTCTCAATTGCCCACCCTCCCAATGTACCAAGACGATGACTGATGCCACCTGTGCCAGCTCACAAAGTTCATCTCATTTCTCCATGATGAGGTCAGTGCAGCAGGATTTGTAAACAAAGCTGGCTTCCCCAGGTCCAGACTTCCATTGATTGTACACACATTGTACTGACAGGGTCATCTCGTAATGTAGCAGAGCTCATCAATAGCTTGTCAATGTACAAATGATCTGTGACCACCAGTTCATTATCTCCAAGTGCTGTGGGAGCTGCTATGTGTCCTACTTCCTAGAGAAATCACAAGTCCCTGGTGCATTTGTGAGTCCAGATGCTTTGCAAGTCTGGTTAGTGGGGGACAAAGGCTACCCACAGCAACCATACCTGATGACTCAGTTATGCAAAACTCTGACTGAGGCAGAACACATATCTTCAATCAATGCCAGGGTGGAGCTGATGATAGCCTTGTTGAAGATGGGTTTCTGCTGCTAGGATAAGTCTGGTGGAGATACACAGTATATGTCAGACAGAGAGAGTTACACCAACTAGCATGCTGTACTCTGCACAACTGAAGCAGACAATGAAGAGGAAGTGACAGGCGCCAAGGAACTGAAACAGTAGGAACAATGTTCCAAGGAGGAAGATGATGACACTGAGCAGGAGGAACAGCACCTTGTGCTTAACAGAGCGTGGCTGGATCATATGCTACAAGCCAGACAGGAACTAACACCATGCTGCAGTAAATGAGAACTGGGTTAGGTGGGAGAGAAATGCAGCCTCTGTTTGTTTGATTTCTTTTCACATTTCACGTTTGTAAATAAAAATCAATGCTTTAGTTCATCTGATGGCTTTACTGTGTATTGAACAATGCTAAGGTGCTGGGCTACAAGGTGCAGTGGGAGAGGAATGGCATGGAAATGACTGCAAGGTGAGGTTTGTGTCCTGGCACTTAAATAGTGCTGGGGCTCAGAAGGTGCTGTTGTATATGCAAGGAAACGCCAGGCATGCCATCTCTATGCTATGAGAAGTGTTAGTTTGTGGCTGCTGTGCTGCTATATTAATAGTGAAGGGCTACTCTGGATTGCCAAATCTCGACTGGGTGCACAGCTGGTGTTTAAAGATAGCATCAGAGGCAGGGATGACATCTATTCTGGAATATTATAGAGTGGCAAGTTATTCTGGCTACACAAGTTTCAGAATCAGGCTATTGTCTGACAAGAGTTGCTGTAGGAACTGGGTAAGTAGTTCATGGGGTGAGTTTGGGATGATTCCATGTAAAACCTCATTAGGCCTCACAGAGAAAAGCTCTCCATGAAACTTGACAAAAATGACACTTTGCCAAGTTATAGTAAGATTCAACCCAATGTTTCTTTTTCCATTTGGAAGAGAGAAGTGACTCCATTGTATCTAGGTTAAACATTGTGTTTTGGGGAAGTATTTTTGAGCTGTAGCTGGCCATTGCTCTCTTTTTGAATTTGGCTAATTGTTCTTGTTGACTCTCATCTTACATAATCTCCAACTTAGCCAAAACTCCACAACTCACCTCATGCTCTTCACTGCATCACACTCTCTCATCACCCCTACTCTCACTACATTACACCACCTCCATTAGCCCCAGTGGATCACATTTAAAATTGTTTGTCTGCAAAGCAGCTTTGAACATCGCTGTTAGAGGCATTCTGTAAATACAAGTCATTGTTGCTACTGATTCAAATTAACACAGAAGACTAACTAATTTGTATCTTAGCTTAGAAGGGGAAAGTAGGAATATCAACACAGGCAGTAATATTTTTATAGTTGCTAATGTTGATGATTATACATGATTTCCATGTTACTGAAAATTGGGCCTTGTTAATCAAAGAAGTTGAGTTGTACGTAAAGTCCCAAAAGGCCACTCAGGACCACCCGTAATACTCTGTTCTCTGGGAAACCATGCCATATGGCCTAAATGCAACCCCTCATACTACAGCAGTTATTCATGGGAACTGAGCTGAATTGGCTTGCTTTTGCAAACAAAACTTTATATACCTGCACATTAATGACAGACTTATGTGACTGTGTTCCACTGTGGCTCCACAGGAAATATCCTGAGGCATAAAAATTGATGGATTAGCTTACTTTCTCATGATTTAATCAATTAATTCACTAATTGAACATTTGCACTAAATAAAATTCAATCTTATTGATAATCTTGCTTTTTAAAAAAGATCACTATCAGTTTGACAACTGGCATTATTCTCTCCTCAGAACAACCATTTAGAGTCATAGAATCGTAGAGATGTACAGCACGGAAACAGACCTTTCGGCCCAACTCGTCCATGCCAACCAGTTATCCTAACCTAATCTAGTCCCATTTGCCAACACTTGGCCTATATCCCTCTAAACCCTTTCTATTCATATACCCAACCAGATGCCTTTTAAAAGATGCAATTGTGCTAGCCTCCACCACTTCCTCCAGCAGCTCATTCTACACACATATGCACCAACCTCTGCCTGAAAAAGTTATCTTTTAGGTCCCTTCTATATCTTTGCTCTCTCACCCTAAACCTATGCCCAGTAGTTCTGAACTCCCCCACCCCAGGGAAAAGACTTTGTGTATTTATTCTTTCCATGCCCCTCATGATTTTATAAACCTCAGTACGGTCACCCCTCAGTCTCCAATGCTCCAGGGAAAACTGCTCCAACCTATTCATCTTTTCCCTATAGCTCAAATCCTCCAACCCTGGCAACATACTTGTAAATCTTTTCTCAACCTTTTCAAGTTTCACAACATCCTTCCGATAGGAAGGAGACAAGAATTGCACGCAACATTCCAAAAGTGGCCTAACCAATGTCCTGTACAGCTGTAACATGACCTCCCAACTCCTGTACTCAATGCTTTTTCCAATAAAGGAAAGCATACCAAATGCCTTCTTTACTATGAGATTCATAAACTGACTAAAGAACAATCCAGTTGCACCATATTTCAATTTATTCCCAAGTTAAATCATCCACTTAAAAAAATCTTAACAATTCTTAATAATTTTAAGAATGGAATCAAAATATGTTCTGTTGACCTCCTTCCTGTCAATGTGTTCAGAGCTACAATTCCATCGATCTGCTTGATCTCCAGGCCTGCCTTGAAATGGTTTGAATTATTTTCCTCTCAGGATGTGTGTAATACTAGCGACTTTGTATTGATTGCCAATTCATTTGTTGTTTGAGAAGATGGCAGAGGGTCTTTTGAATTAGAGTCCCAGAGTCCCAGAGATGTACAGCACGGAAACAGACCCTCCAGTCCAACTCATCCATGTCGGCTAAATATCCTAACCTAATCTGGTCCCATTTGCCAGCACTTGGCCCATATCCCTCTAAACCCTTCCTATTCATATACCCATCCAGATGCTTTTTAAATACTGCAATTGTACCAGCCTCCACCACTTCCTCCGGCAGCTCATTCTACACACACACACACGTACCACCCTCTGCAGGACAATGTTGGCCCTTCGGCCCCTTTTATATCTTACTCCTTCACCCTAAACCTATGCCCTCTAGTTCTGGACTCCCCCACCCCAGAGGTAATACTTTGTCTATTTATCCTTTCCGTACCCCTCATGATTTTATAGACCTCTGTAAGGTCACCCCTCAGCCTCCGACGCTCCAGGGAAACCAGCCCCAGCCTGTTCAACCACATTAGTTATAATGATGCTCTCACAATGGTATTCAATAGGAAATTTCAAGATGCTATCTCAGTGACATTGAATGAACAACAATATATTCCCAAATCAGGATAATAATGACGTGGCACTTAAGATATCATCATGACTCATTAATGTTGCTGCTGTTCCTCTTGTCATAGGGCAGAAAGATGCTGTCTAAGTAACCTTGGTTTGTTGCTATATTGTGTTCTCTTGTGCATATTGTAGCCATAACAGATCTGGAATAGCCACAGTACCCAGTTTGGAAATTGGGAGTAATTTAATCCAGACCATAGGGCTCCCACTGGCGGATTGGAAGGGGTTGCTTGAATGATGAATTGTCAAATTATGTGATGGGGATGAGTCCTTTGATTACTAACCTCTCTATTAGTGGTGTTTCTGGAGTCGGCACACATAGCCCTCAGTATAGCTTCTGCAATGTTCATGTTGTCAACAACATTAGGTTGTGATCACCATTGGTCTGATTGAAACTCTTTCATTAGCTGTTGTCCATAGATTTAAAGTGCCAATATATGTTCCTTAACCTGTAACCTCAGCCTCTGACCTCAGTCCCTCAGTCTAAATGATCCCAGACATCACAGGGAAATCTCGCTTCAACACTGCTAGCTTTCATTGGTTGGGGATGTGACAGCCTGAGATTATCACTTACTATTAGTTAATCCCAAAAGATGCATTTAATTACATTCAGCAGCAAATGTCTCATAAATGTATCCTTAACAATCGCAATTGGCCTACTGCTTTCTGCCTGATTCATCATCTTACTGCCTCCTTTCAACCATTTAACTCCAATGCCAGTTATCCCCATTAACATACTGACCCATCTATGCCTGTACAATTCTATGGCTCCTTTCACCGAATCCCATTTTATATGGTTGCATTGAATTCTGCCCAAATAGTCTTATTACAAAGGCTTTGATTAAATCATCAGCTCTGGAAGGTGATGAGCCTCTTGAATGTTGTTCTAGTTACACCCAATCAAAGTGAGTGCTAAGGATTTCACTGCATTTTTGTCTTGAGCTTTGTGCAGGTGGATAGGCTTTGCAAGATCAGGAGATAATCCACTTATCACAGATTAACCAGCCTCTCCCCTGTTCTAGTCTTCTTTTGGCTGGTCATCCATAGAGCTATCAAGTAACAACTTTATTATCATAAGTTCAGTTATTGGGGTATTCACTACTGTCCCATGTGCTCCATTCATTACTCCAGTAATAAAGCAATCCATGAGAATGCTCAGCTTTGAGCAGAATCTGAATAGCAAAGAAACATATGTTGATTTTGACTCAGTGACTGAGCAGCCTTTTCTCTAATTCAGAAACTCATGGATTTAACCCAATTCTGAAATAACTAAGTGCATACTTTAGGCTGGAAGTTCAGGATATTGCTGTGGGAGTTCTGCAATTTCAAAGGTGCTGTATTATTGGCCCAGTCACATTTTCATATATATGCCTAGGTGGTAATTGATTGTACTATTTATGCAGGGAAAGTACATCCGAATTGAGTACATCCAAACTTCATATTTCAGTGCCTTGTGAAGCACGTCATAAAGGTGCAAGACAGGAATAATTCCTTTTATAGTCAACTTCAACAGAGTTCTTGGAAACATTTGAAAGTGTTATTAAAGATGATATTTGAAGCGTAGTTATTGTTGTCATCATGGTTTCAGTTTCTGATGCTTGTTGAGGGATACTTACTAGTTATCTTGTGAGAACTGTTCACTGTTCAAGTTCATTAGGTGAGGGGAAAGTGACTGCAAAAGTCTATAAAAGGAGAAAAGGATCATATCTTTGATCCATTAAGTTTTCAACCTTTATCGAAACTCAGGACCACATTTAAGGGATTCCAAAACAAAGTACAGTGCCCGCCCCACACACACACCCGTACCCGTGGGGATAATCTCCAGGACCTACTGTGGAAGCCCAAAATGGGGATAGGAGCCTTCCCACTCAATTAAATGGGAAACATAGCTTCCCAGCAGCCCCCTGGTTCTGCAACATTCCCGATAATATGTTCCAGCTGCAGGTAAACTGCGGGTAACTGAAACCAAGGAAAATGATTCCACAGATACGAGGGTCGCCCTGTATAAGCAATTCACACAAATCATTTCACTTTTAAAAAACAGATGCAAGTCACTACGGTCTTACCAAATCATAGGGCTGCTCTCTTGTTAGACAGAGATGACTGGTGGTAGTTTAACCTAAAGATCACCATACCTCAGGCAAGGGGAGATGTTGAGAATGAGAGTCCTTCATGTTAACCTCAGCTAATACAGGAATTAAACCCACCCTATTGGCATTGCCCTGCATCACAAACATCGGACGAGCCACCTCAGCTCATTGAGAAATAACACTTATCAACGTGTTGTCTTGATAGTAAACTAAGTAGACATCACCTCCTTATACATGGAATAGTACAGTTTACTATCACTACCAATAGATATAATGGATGATTGGAACAACTGAGCTGCTCTTGAAGACAGCTGGCAGCATGACAACCTGAATGCCTTCATCTGTCCTCTAACCATTCTATGATTCTATGACTAAAACGTTACCACAATGTACTCACTATCAACAACATTTGTGGGAACAGACATCACCTGATATGCTGGCAGGAGCTAAATGGCCACCTACTGTGTCGTAAAAATGACTCTATATTACATTTACAATAAATTTTCATTAATTTCTCACAACTAGAAACATGATACACCAATTACAAATAATACGTAGCTGTGAAATGTGATAAAGAACTTTTCTCTCGAGGCTTATTATAACTGACACAACTTGTAACACGTACTGAGGCAAATATATTTTCCACATCACACTTCAGGATAATGATTTAATTAGTTGTTGAATTTTTTTTAAATTCAACAGTTGAATAATTGAATAATTGACCAGCATGTCATGGGACAGATACAATGTATTAATTCTTACAAAGAAAACTTATAGTGTTAAGCACTTTTAATTTCCCTTCACTATTTTATCTGGATCATTCTTGGCTAATAAAGTCATATTTATTTCTTTAATTTTGTCAAATACGTCTGACAACTTTTTCAGTTGATGGTGTATTTATGGAACAATGTAAAAATATTGCTAACCACTTTTTCTGATGTGATCTTGCATCATAAACAAACTGTCATGAGATTAAACAGGACTTCTAGAATATCCTGCTGATATGCTCACTGACTAGGGCAGTCATGAGAACTAATGGTCAATTAGGTTTGCCCCTCATGCAGTACATTCCTTCTTCCTGAAGAGGCAGGATTAAGTGACTGAGTAACTGGGGTCTCATTACAGAGCTACTGACAGACATGCATATTTGTTACTGCCAATGGGTGTGTGAACAGAGATGGAAGAAATATGGCATTAATTGATAGACGAGTCTCTCACATGCAGCAACAGCTGTTGAGATCTAGGCAGCCACGTCTCACAGGAAGGTGCAGTTAGATAAGAAAATCAGCAGCACAGGATGCCCCCATCACTCAATCAACTTCTTCATTAAAGTGTGGTGTAGGTCTAACCCTGGGAATACTAAAAGGAACATTTCTGCGCACGGGTGGCAACTGCAACAAGGCTAGTACTTCAGCTCCTGATCAAACACTGTTAGCAACACAATTCTTTGTGTGTGATTGAAACCAAATAGCCGGTATCACTTCTGAGAGTCCCCTCATAGACTTTTTTTAAAAATTCATTAACCTTTACAGTGCCACCATTCCAGAGAAGCCTTTATAGTTAGCCTTAAAAACAACACCTCGTGCATAGTGACATTTTTATTTGAGAATTCAAGATTTTAAAGTGTAGAGATAAAAGTGTATAGGTAAGCAGAGAGACCTTGTGTCTATAAGCACAAATTCTTAAAGGTGACAGTGAAGTTGATAAAGTGGCTTAAAAAAGCATATCAGTTACGTTAGTTTATAAACATTGGCACCAAATACAAAAACAAAGACCTCATGCTAGAAATTTATAAATCACTGGTTAGGCCTCAGCTAGAATAATGTGGACAATTTTGTGCACCTCATTTCAGGAAATACAAAAGGCCAGACACAGGATACAGAGGACATTTATAAACATGTTACGTGAGAGTCTTCAGTTATGAGAAGAGGTCAGAAACATTAGGTCAGATACCTTTGGAATAGAGAAGGGTTAGAAGTGATCCAACAGAAGTTTCCAAAATAATGAGAGGTTTTAGAACAGACAGAGAAAAAAACTCCTCTCACAGGTGGATCAATCAATACTCAAGCATCATAAATGTTATTTAAAAAAAATCATAAAATATTTATAAAGCAGATTTTTAAAAATCATTGAGAGAATTGCCAGCCTTTGGAATGCTCTACTAAAAAGGTGGGGAAGTTGATTCCAATAAAATCATTTTAAAACAGCTCTGGACAGGTCCTTGAAGGTGGGGAACTGATGGGGTTGTAGGAAAAATGATGCAGCATGGGAATAAGCAGCACAGCTCTTTCGAGAATCCATCATTAGCATAATGGGCTGCGTGGCTTCCTTTTTGAAGCCTTCAGAGTTCCTTCAGAATTGTTTGGAAGGCAGATTTTCCAGCGGGATATTTATCCTCATCAATTCCATCATTCCACAGTCAGTTAATGCTTGATGCTAGGAAGCCCATCTCAGGTAATGGTCATATTCCTGGCAGTGTCAGTAATGGCCAATGCTGGGACTGCAAGCAATCCCAATATCACAAGTCTTTTTTTTAAATCTATGCAGTATGGAAACAAGTCATTCAGCCCAAGTCCACACTAATCCTCTGAAGAGCATCCCACCCAGACGCATCTCCCTACCCTATAACTCTGCATTTCCCATGCCTAATGCACCTAACCCACACATCCCTGAACACTATGGGGCAATTTAACAGGGCCAAACCACCTAACTTGCACATCTTTGGACTGTGAGAGGGAACTGGAGCCCCCAGCGGAAACCCCTTGCAGACATGGGGACAACGTGCAAACTCCACACAGTCACCCGAGGCTGGAATCGAACACAGGTGTCTGGTACTGTGGGGCAGCAGTGTTAACCACTGAGCCACCGTCCCTATCCTAAGTTCCAGAGCCCAGGGCCAGATAAGTGAGGGAGATCTCACTGCAGACAGAGGAATTGAGGTCTGAGAGGGTGGAGTTCTTGATGGAGAGATCAAAGGGGAAGAAGGGTGGGTAACAGCCATCAGAGGCAGACATGGGGTCAGAGCACCCAATGTAGAAAGGAGTTCATTGAAGCCTGTGCAGTGTAACCTGCCTGTCTTCACACTGGACAGTGAATTCTTTTTATTATTCCTGATGAAGGGCTTTTGCCCGAAACATCGATTTTACTGCTCCTCGGATGCTGCCTGAACTGCTGTGCTCTTCCAGCACCATTAATCCAGAATCTGGTTTCCAGCATCTGCAGTCATTATTTTTACTTAGTGAACTCTAGCTCTAACTCATTCCTGATGAAAGGCTCCTGCCCGAAAGGTCGATTTTCTTGCTCCTCGGATGCTGCCTGACCTGCTGTGCTTTTCCAGCACCACTCTAACCTTGACTCTAATCTCCAGCATCTGCAGTCCTCACTTTCGCCGAGTGAACTCTAGCTGCCAGCCTCACAATTGAAACTCCATATTGGGTTTTACTGTTTAGAAGAGATAAGAAGAAAGAAGAGAAGATGGGGAAAGGAAAAGTATGCAAGAGCTTTGAAGTCAGGGAAAAGAATAAGTTATAATAGGAATTCCGACAGTATTAAATGGTTTTGATTTTGATCATAAGAATCTGTTTACGCTGTTGCTGGTCACTGGTCTTGACTAGTTAAACATGGATATGGAGATTGGCATACAAAACTATTGAAACAGCTCCAAGCATGGTATAGATACTTTAAAACACTGTTAATGTAAACTTGTTACATACATAGAAATTGATATTATCTATATATGTATCAAAGTTATAAAATATACAATAGAGTGGCAATGAAGACAGAGATCATGAAGGTACATCTCTTTTTCTGATGAATGAATCTGATGTTGATCACGTGCTTTATCAAGTTGATCACGCAGAATCACAATCACAAATTCAAGGATCTCAACATGGTCACTGGAAATCTTCACATCTCAAAGATCATTCCTCCAGGGAAAACCGATAAGATAAGCTCAACAATATTACTCAAAGTGTAGATGTTTACGGTTAGGATGTTTGAATTTTAAATAACATTTTTAGTTTTACAAGGTTGGAAAGAAGTAGTTAATCAAATATTCTGTTGATTATGTAAGTCTGTTTATGACTGATGCTCAGTGTTCTTGATTGATTATGCCTGAGTGTGGAGTCAGGGAATAGGAAACAAAGCTGCAGAAACAGCTCAAAACCTAACTGTCATAATGGGATAGGCATTTTAATGCACCGTGTATAAAACCTGCAACACTGATCATTTCTGCAAAGATCCAAAATGTGAAAGATACAGCAGTTACATTGAATTGAGTTTTTACTACTTCTGAATTATATTGTTATGGGCAGGCATTTAATTTATCCACTCAGAGGAAGTAGGTGTATATTGGCATCATGGAACTGAGACAAATGCATGGTGTGACTGTTTCTCAAATTGATACTGAGATAATTGAGCTGTGGCATTGTGCTACAGCAACACCCTAGTCCCTCTGGCAAGATGGGGCTTCACTAATGCAATATCATCACTCATCCAATACATTCTGTTATGCTTTCTGTGTTCTTGAGGGTACTATGGTTTCTGCAGTGTACTTACATCTTAATTAGATGATCAGAGAGACAGGTCCCTGCAAAAATTCTAAGTTCAACACCATCTTATTTGAGCAGATTGCTTTATTTAGAAAACTCTGGCAAACTTGTATCATTATGTTCAACATAAAACTCTTGGGACTCTGGAAAGTAAACATTCATATCTGTCACATTATAAAAGTGATCACATTATCATTTGCACATTATGAAAATAAAATCAATCATTGCAAAGGAGGGCTTCAATGTTGTTTCTCTGTAAATGGGGTAACTATGGAGAATGGGGCAAGCTATAACAAAAATTTTGGCTTCAAGGCTTTTTATATGTTTGCTTTGTTGAGAAATGTTTATCCCTATTAATGGTAATCCTTTGAGTTTTCCAGTGTTACAACCTCAGGTGGAGATGCAACCTGATCTCCCTGGCAGTTATTTTTAATAAACTGTGTCTACCTGGTTTTCCGCCCTGTCATTCCATTGAAAATGGAGACAAGCTTGTGACGTTTCCTGCAACCTACCAAGCTGACCTTTAAATTGGCAGCATGAAAAACAGATCCATGTGGTTTAATAAACCTGCCTCTCATTGGTTCATAGGTTCACGCACTGCTAGGACCAGAAGTGAGTCACCTGTGGAATGCAACCTCTCACAATTATAAATGTGGCCTATAAACATGGATTAGTACCCCGGAGTTTGACTGATTATTCTAAAAGCCACGAAAATTTTCACAGAGGTTTATCACTGTGAACATTGACCTGTGGCTCATTGAGTTCCCACAACAGAGTCTGCAGGTTAGGTAGAGCCCATCAGAAGAAATTGCCTTGAGGGCTATACCAATGTGTGAGTGAAACTTTAGCAGAAAATCAATGGAAACCTCTTTAGAGGTCTATCCATAGTTTCTATATTCAGTTGGGAGATCTCTGGAGGAGGTTTCTGGCCCATGACACAGTCAATCTTGTGTGGTCTGCAAATGAAAAAAAGAGTTTTTTGAGAACTACTTTTTCTTATTCTGGACATCAGTATGACTCTATGTTGTTTGTAAATGCTACAACAAATCCTCTGCATCCGCAGAATCAGGAATTGTGAATTCGCCTATCTGCGCCAAAAAATAAATAACAGCAAAATTAAACTTTGCACAATTTTAACTTATTTTTAATTTACTTTTAAATGAGCTCTGCACTCATGAATTTGATTATTCGCAGGGGTTTCTCAGGAATGGAACCCACGCAAAAACAGAGGAATAATTACATATTGAGTGGACATGGAACTGAGCTGATAGGGTCACTGCCATATAAAATACTTTTTCATTTACTGTCACCTTCTTTCTGTATCCAAATCAGTCTTCAGTTCAAATTGCCGTGACTTTCTTTAAACTCTTCTTATGTAAAGTTTTATCCAAAGCTTTCTGAAATATGAAGTGAAAGACAGCGCCTGCAGACGCTCTGTATCTGGGTTGGTTGCGCCTCAGTATGATCGCAGACTGTCTTAAACTGTTCCTGTTGGGGTTTCATCAAATCCTGGTTCAAGGAATTCCCACACTTTCTTTTTGCCAGCACTCCAGTGACACACATCAGTGTTTACACTGCTGAAATAAAGTTAAAATAATAGAAAATGAGAAGAATTAGGATACAAAAGGGAAGACAGTTTGAACATTGGTAAGTGTCTAACATTTTAAGTGTAATATTAGCACTGTAGTATTAGGTAAACACTAGAGGTGTGTCTGAGGCTGTGGGGCTGCAGTTACAGTATTTCTGTCAGATTGCAGTTTAAATGTTGCATTCACTTCTGGTTGATGGTGTGTTTGCCTCCAACAGGGTGTTTTACCTAATACAGCAATATGTGTCATTTCCTAGAACGTCGGATGTGGATATTGAGAAATAGAACAATCCGCAGATATTTATTGCAACTAACCACTGCAAAATCCTTGTGGAGTCAACCCTGTCTTCACACTGAAGATACCCTTCATTTTGTTGTGCTAAATGAGGCAGTTTTCAAACAAATCTAGCAACTCAAGACCGAGCATCCAGAAGGCACTGTGGGGCATCAGCAGCAGCAGAATTGTATGGAAACACAATCTACAAATTTTGTGGCTTAGCATACCCCCTACTCTACCATTACCATCAAGCTAGGAGATCAACCCTGGTTCGATGAAGAGTACAGGAACAGCATGAGGCCTACCTAAAAATGAGGTGCCAGCCTGGTGAAGCTGCAACACAAGACATGTTTATATGGGCAAAAGTGAGGACTGCAGATGCTGGAAACCAGAGTTTAGATCAGAGTGGTGCTGGAAAAGCACAGCGGGTCAGGCAGCATCCGAGGAGCAGGAAAATTAATGTTTCGGGCAAAAGCCCTTCAATCAGGACATGTTTATTTGCCAAACAATGGAGGCAGTATGGGTCAGATCTATGATGTTCAGTCCTGCCATATCCTGTCATGAATGGTATTGAACAATTAAACAACCCATAGAAGGAGGAGGTTTCACAAATATCTCCATCCACAATGCTGGAAGAGCCCAATACAATAGTGCAAAATACAAAGCTGAAACATTTGTGACCATCTTCAGCCAGAAGTGTCATGTGAATTATCCATCTCAGCTTCCTCCTGAGGTCTTCAGCACCACAGATGCCAATCTTCAGTTAATTCAATTCACTCCACGTGGTATCAAAAAATTGACGTAGGCACTAGATACTGCCAAGGGTCCTGAAAACATTCTGGGGTTGGATGTGCTCCAGAATACACCACACACCCAGGCAAGCTGTTCTATTAAAGGGAAAAATTGCTGGGAAAACTAATAGGACTTTATACCAATAGTCCCCTGGATCCAGTGGGATACATTCTGAGACATTAACAGAAGCACAAACAGAAATAGTGAATGCACTGGTAGTAATTTTCCAAGAATGGTTAGATTCTGGAAACAATGTCCCACAGAAAACTGCTCATGTAACACCTCCATTTAAAAAAGAAATGTGACACAAAGCAGATGACTATAGACAGCTTAGCCAGATAGCTTAGCATCTGTTATTAGGAAAAAGTTGGACTCAATTTTCAAAAATGTAATAACAGGGCATTTAGAAGTACATAATACAATCAAACAGAATAAGTATGGCTTCAAACACATAAGATCATGCCAAACAACTTTATTAGAATTCATTGAGGATGTAATAAGCAGAATAGATAAAATGGGAATCAGTAGGTGCAATATATTTGGATTTTCCGAAGGTATTTGATTAGACACCACACATTAGGATACATAATAAGATAAGGCCCCATGGTGTTGAAGGTTGCATATTTGCATGGGTAAAGGATTGGTTAATGGATAGAAGACAAAGTTGGGATAACGGGGGCATTTTCAGTATGACAGTCTGTAACTAGTTGAGTGCCAGAGGGATTAGTGCGATGGTGACAGTTTTTTTACATAATACATTACCTAATGGATGAGGAAAGTTGATGTGCTTTAGCTAAGTTTGCTGATGACACAAAAATAGGTGGAAGGCAAGTGGTGAAGAATCTGGAAAGGAATATAGAAAGGTTAAGCAAGTGGAAAAAAAACGATGCGGATAGAATAAAATGATGGGAAAAGGTGAAGTTATACGTTTTGGCAGGAAGGAAGGATAAGAATACTATTTAAATGGAGAGATATTACAGAAAGCTATAACATGGAACAATTTGGGAATCCTCTTGCATAAGTCACAAAAAGCTAGCACGCAAGTTCACCAGAGACATTTCTTCACACAGAGAATGGTGAGTGTGTGGAAATTGCCACAACAGAAGCAACTGAGGCCAAACATTATATGATTGCAAGTAGTTGGATTTTGCACATGTGGCTCAAAGGATCATAGGATGTGGAAGAAAGTGAGATTAGGCTTTTGCTTTGGATGATCAGCCATGATTATAATGAATGACACAGCAGGCTCAAAGGACCAATGGCCTAATCCTGTTCTTATTTCTATGTTTCTACATATAGAGTCATAGAGTCATAGAGATGTACAGCATGGAAACAGACCCTTCGGTCCAACCTGTCCAAGCTGACCAGATATCCTAACCCAATCTAGTCCCACCTGCCAGCACCTGGCCCATATCCCTCCAAACCCTTTCTATTCATATACCCATCCAAATGCCTCTTAAATGTTGCAA
>NC_057712.1:67597094-67600378 GCF_004010195.1 Chiloscyllium plagiosum | reverse complement strand
GTCCACTACACCTCCAACTTTGGTGTCATCTGCAAACTTACTAACTGTACCTCTTATGCTCACATCCAAATCATTTATGTAAACGACAAAAAGTAGAGGCCCCAGCACCGATCCTTGTGGCACTTCACTGGTCACACACCTACAGTCTGAAAAACAACCCTCCACCACCACCCTCTATTTCCTACCTTTGAGCCAGTTCTGTATCCAAATGGCTAGTTCTCCCTTTATTCCGTGAGATCTAACCTTGCTAATCAGTCTCCCATGGGGAACCTTGTCGAATGCCTTACTGAAGTCCATATAGACCATATCTACTGCTCTGCCCTCATCAATCTTCTTTGTTACTTCTTCAAAAAACTCAATCAAGTTTGTGAGACATGATTTCCCACGCACAAAGCCATGTTGACTATTATAAAGGAAGACAAATGGCTTGTTGGACATTGCTGCAAGGGGAATTGGGTATAAAACTAACACGGTCTTGCTGAAATTATGCAAGCATATGTCAGACCACATCTGAAATACTGCAAACTTCTGTCTGGACAAGACAGGGTAAACACAGGAGGATGTTTTTAATGACTGGGGAATCCAAAATCAGTGGTCACAGTCTAAGGATATAGGACAGGCCATTGTGGACTGAAAGGGGGGAGAAATTTCTTCATCCAGAGAGTGGTGAGCCAATGAAATTCTCTGCACAGAAAACAGTTCAAGCCAAAACATTTAATGTTTTCAAAGAGTTAGACATAGGGAGAAAGTAGGAACAGGGTGCTGAGCTGGATGATCAGCCATCATCATATTGCAAGCTCAAAGGGCTGAGAGATTGGGTTGGTTTAAGACTGAAATAGATTTTAATTAGTAAGGGAATCAAAGGTTATAGGGAAAACACAAGGAAGTGGAGTTGATGATGACCTCATTGAATGGTGGAGCAGACTTAATGGGCTGAATGGTCTATTTCTTCTACATTGAACATAGAACATAGAACATAGAACAATACAGCACAGAACAGGCCCTTCGGCCCATGATGTTGTGCCGAACATTTGTCCTAGCTTAAGCACCCATCCATGTAACTATCCAATTGCCGCTTAAAGGTCACCAAAGATTCTGACTCTACCACTCCCACAGGCAGTGCATTCCATGCCCCCACCACTCTCTGGGTAAAGAACCCACCCCTGACATCTCCCCTATACCTTCCACCCTTCACCTTAAATCTATGTCCCCTTGTAACACTCTGTTGTACCCGGGGAAAAAGTACAACAGAGTGTTACAAGGGGACATAAATTTAAGATGAAGGGTGGAAGGTATAAAGTCCTGTTCAGTTGCAACATCACTTCACGACTCTTGAATTCAATCCCTCTGCTAATGAACGCTAATACACCATAGGCCTTCTTACAAGCTCTATCCATCTGAGTGGCAACTTTCAAAGATCTATGAACATAGACCCCAAGATCCCTCTGTTCCTCCACCTCACTAAGAACCCTACCGTTAACCCTGTATCATATGGTCTTATCTCAAAAATATTCTGATAAGGACCATAAATATTGTAACCAACAAGCCCTGGACAAAATGCTGAAGATGAGATTAGTTTAAATAGCTATTCTTTAGCTTGTGCAAACATGATGGCCAAATGGCCTCTTTTTATACAGCACTTTATCCTTAAAATGCATCTGGAATGTCAATAATGCATTTGAAATGTGCATTAACATGGATTGTGTGGCTGTCAGTGTGTAATTAGATGTAGGGTACGATGTGTCCTGGTAGTGATGCTAACACTGTGCAATTATTAAGAAACATATTTGTGAGTTGGAATAATTCCTTGATCACTCAATTTCAATTCTTAAAGTTTTTGTGGCACTGGAGCTTTGTACGGACCAATGCTCCTGGCTGTAACTTCCTTGGCAATCACATACCATATCCAACGCATTTGTTGTTTCCTCATCCCCCTTGCCCACTGTGACCATGGAGCATCCTTCTGCCTCAGGATCTCTGCAAACCTGTAACTTCTCTCACTCAGTCCCTGTGTGTCTGTGGAACCTGTGGCTGGGGCCAGCCAGAATACTCTAACTCTGCAATGAAAGCAGATGCTCAGAGGCCAGATAAACTTTTCTAAGGAAATTACTCCTATTCTTAAAAATCATAAAGTCCCAGAGGAACAGGGCTTGCTCTCTCATTAGAGAAAAATGACTGGTGGTGACTTTAACCTGAGGTCACCATGCAAGAAGGGTAGTTAAGAAGTAGAGGTTTTTTGAGTGGTAAACATGCACATCTCTCTTTAGTATCTGACATTCAGTAATTCGCCCCAAATCACAGGTTTTCTATCCATTAAAGTTGAGGGTTTGTATCCAGATCACTGACAATTGTAAATATTACGAGTACAAGAGACAAAGGTGAAAACAATAATATTAACAAACAGAATGAATTAGGGCATCTGTTCACAATTCCTTCACACTCTATTTTCATGTCAATCTGGAGCTGTTTATTTTAATGTGAATGCATTTGCTACAATTATGGATACAGGAATTTGATACAAATATATTATCATGTCACCATAAACCTGACAATAAACTGCAGACCATCCCTAGATTTATGCCTTAAGTGGTGACTCTCTCATGTAAGCACTGGCAGGGGTGTGGGAGGGAGGTAATTGCAGCTCTGTTAGTGCTAATCTCGCCCTATCAGCAGATATAAATTGCTTTTACCATTGGGCCACTAAATTCCCCATGTCTCAGCTCAGTGACTTTATTATTTCTTTTAATGATTCCACATTCCAGGTGGCCCATACTTTTAAATTCCTAGGAATTCACTGGACACTTCACTACCTTTTAAGCAGTTTGCCAGAATACTTCAGCAAAGGATTACAGGGTTATCCAGCTAATCTCAGTCTAAAACTAGAGGGCATAGGTTTAGGGTGAGACGGGAAAGAGTTAAAAGGGATCGAAGAGGCAACTTTTTATGCATAGGGTGGTGTGTG
This sequence comes from Chiloscyllium plagiosum, assembly GCF_004010195.1. Lineage (NCBI taxonomy): Eukaryota > Metazoa > Chordata > Chondrichthyes > Orectolobiformes > Hemiscylliidae > Chiloscyllium > Chiloscyllium plagiosum. Next base: position 67,597,416 of record NC_057712.1, on the reverse strand, counting down.
GAATGAGCTGCTCGAGGGAAGTGGTGGAGGCTGGTACAATTACAACATTTAAAAGGCATCTGGATGGGTATATGAATAGGAGGGATTTATAGAGTTATAGAGATGTACAGCATGGAAACAGACCCTTCGTCCAACCTGTCCATGCTGACCAGATATCCCAATCCAACTTAGTCCCACCTGCCAGCACCGGGCCCATATCCTCCAAACCCTTCCTTTTCATATACCCATCCAAATGCCTCTTAAATGTTGCAATTGTACCAGCCTCCACCACTTCCTCTGGCAGCTCATTCCATACACGCACTACCCTCTGTGTGAAAAAGCT